>NW_019104136.1:10041-141080 GCF_001856785.1 Myzus persicae | reverse complement strand
CTGTTTATGTCGAAAATTAAACTAAAAGTAGTATTACTACAATAACCGCGCCGCCACCGATCGAACACACACACGCACACACAGAACACATTATTGTTATTTATTATATTGTTTTATCTTTGTTGTAATTATATTGTCTTGTGAATTATTATATAATAAGTAGATAACTGCCGCCGGATCGGCTGGCGAGTATCAATTAACACGGCCGCCGTAACATTAGTGTACTGTACCTTTTCCAGTCACCACGGTGTGCAAAATAAAAATATTTCTTTTATATTAAGTTCGTCGCTAATCGACACATATTGTTGTATTGTGCGGGCGCTAATCGCCAGTTTAATTTGTATTTTCGAGGCGCGAATCGCCACTCTAAATTTGTATTTGTGCGAACTGCGGGCGAGTTATTTGTATAGTGTGAGCGCGAATCGCCACATTTATTAAATTATAAATCATTATATATATTATTACTTTGTATTGTTATTATTCCGACAATCCGACACAGTGTGTCTGTCGTGTTTCATGTCATGTATTATTATTAAATTTGTGTACAATACAGCAACTTAATTAGCAACCTATAGTTACCAAACCCGAGTTATCATTTATTGTTACCGTGTCATTAATTTTAAGCATACACCAACACATACACACCTACACACCCACTACACACTAGCGTTCAATAGTCTTGCTCGGCGATCCCGTCCACTTCTATTGAACTGCTATACAGACATACACATCATTACACAGGTCGATCGTGTGTGTGAGTGCGGCGCGCGTAATTTTATTTCGGTGATCGGGCGCGCGTGTAATAATTATACGCTCCCGGCCCGTACACACGACCCCAATAATAATACTTCCTCTAATAGGAAAAGGTGATAAAATAAATATAGGTATACCAACATAAGGTGTAGGCATTCTGGGAGGTCTAATTAATAATTACAGTTACCTCATTCCCTTTACCTTAGTTTGCACCTATTATTTTATTACATTTATATTTTCACCTTTAAAGCTTGGTCACTTAAGTTTGGTCCTTATTTCTTGTTTAGTTTTAACTACTTAAAAACTGTTGAGAAAACTAGTATTTGACAAGTTAAAACTATAGTTTTGACGAATGTCGGGTTTCACTCTAACATATATAATATGTATAATTTACAATCATTTATAGTATATATAGGTACAGTAATATTTCCCGTACATTATATTATAACAAGGACACTCATGACAACACAGTCATATAATATATAATACTTATGTATACATTGTAATGCGTATTTCAACAACCCTCGCCGACACCAACTACACACACACACACACACTTTATATTAAATGTATAATAATATTATAGCCGGTGCCCTTTTCGTTGTGTACAAAAGAAATTCCAAACCGAGGGGGATATCGTCTGTACATTGTAAATACCACTTTTTATATGAGAAGGTTAAATATGAAAATATAACACTGTCTAACAAGGAAAAAAAATCTTGCAGTGGTTCAAAGCATATTGATTTTATGAATATAATTTCTGAAACTTAGGAATTTTGTCTTTCAGCTGATGGTCTTCCGTGTTTGAAACGATAGTTTACGCGTTTACACCGATAATCACGACGTCCGACAAAGGTCTTA
Organism: Myzus persicae; assembly: GCF_001856785.1. Classification (NCBI taxonomy): domain Eukaryota; kingdom Metazoa; phylum Arthropoda; class Insecta; order Hemiptera; family Aphididae; genus Myzus; species Myzus persicae. The sequence goes on along the minus strand of NW_019104136.1, from coordinate 139,466 downwards.
TTACTTATATTGTTTTAAAATGATAATCGAGTGAAACACTTGTAGAGGTTCACGGATCACTATATCAAGATTTTAAATATATTTAAATGCATAGCAATATTAATAAAAAATATGATGTAAGTGTTGCCAATGTGATACGAGTTGTAAGAAATAAGAATAATTATTTTCACAGCGGTTGATAGGAATATTAATTGACCTCAAGCACATATTCACTACCGTTAATTATTATTGTAGTACCTATTTTTGTAATTATTAAATGTGTCTTGTGACTAGTTATATAATAATATAAACATGGAGTATATACTTTATAAAAGTACAAATAGGAAAAAATTAATTCAACCAACTGTATTACCAGAGACTAATAAAAAAATAAACTACTTCAATACCTGTAGAATTGATACCATAAAATATACGTAGTTATATATTTTGAATAAACAATAAAATATTTTAACGGACCAGATTTGTTTCAGTATACTATATTATCAAATAATAAGGTATGAAAATATATAATTTTATATAATCGATCAACAAGTTTGTCGTTTGAATGACATTTATTTGTGAAACATTTTTGTAAACATTCAAATTTATTAGTAAATGCTTTTTATTAATTACACTATATATTATAATATTATTACAATATGATCGTCATTTTTTTCACTATCATTATTTTTAAAAAAACATGACTATTAAATATTATTAGAGGTGGGTCAAACTGTCGTATGGCTAGATTAGGTTAGTATCGTTCCGAACTTTTAGGTGTTCATTAAAGTTCGAAAGTCAAACCTAGTTACAAAAAAAGAACAATCTGACCAAACACAAAATCAAAAAGTTTTCCAATGCATATTTTTAAATTTTTATTGCATTGTCAATTGCCGATTTCATCCATGAAAAATACAACCTTATTTTATACTGGTTGATTATTAATAACCTATTCCTATAATCTATATATCAATATGACAGTCGACAGAATTAGGTATAATATCAATAATAACAAATTAGCTATAACTAATTAGATAAATAATATATTTTATTTCATCACATTGTATAGGTACAATTATTATAAAGAAATTAGTTGATCCCGTGCACTTTGTTGCCCGTTAAAAATGCCAACTCTATATGAGACTTGATGGTGATAATGCGGAAGTATATTATGCCTACCTGCTGTATATTATTGAAATAATATGTTTTATATTCATTTTGATTTCCAACACGCCGATGAGCGGCTATAAGTGCAACTCAGCCACCTGGGTAGGCAATGTGCGAAAATTCAATTGTATGCATGCTTATACCTGATCTGTATGATGAACCACTGCAGGCAACCAATAAACAAAAAAAAAATAACCATTTCTACTAAATATATTTATATTTCTCCTATAACCAATAGCAACCGTATATAAACAAATATTTTCTTCGTAAATCTTAAAATCTCTGTTTGAGCAACTCACCGGGTCTATTGGATCCAATTGTGAATCTAAAATTCTAAACCATCCAGGATTGTGTCTTGTTAGATTAGTAAAATAAAATAAAATTGTACTCAAGCAGTTTTTCTGGTAACGAAAACAACGGAAACTGGAAAATTAAGTCTTAATAATCGAATAATCATATTTCATATAGATAAAACCTAAATTTTATCTCTACCATCGACTATTGTGTTTGATGTAAAGAGAGGATATTTACGGCTATAAATAAAATCGAACGGAATAAAAACGATACGAAAATTATCACTTAACAAAATTTAAACTTTACTTCACATAGTGGAACATTATATTAACACCTAATATTCAATATATCACGACATATTTCTCCATGTTGATCAATTTGTTTAGTGTTGGCAGGGGGCCCCATTTTAACGATTAATTATATCATATGGAAAATTTTATAAGCTAAAGCTTGCTGTTATAGCTTTTTCAATTCGAAAAAACATTCCGGAACTCAAAAAATAAATCATCAAAACAATTTTAAAAAAGGATTTTTCCAAAAAAATTTTCGTAAAAACCTTCTCCTGGCAATTGCGAACAATTAAAAAAAAAATTGAGCCAAATCAGTCTAATGATAACGTTCTCAATTGATGAATTGTTATATATTTTTGGCTCCATTTTTATATATATAGATTTGTAGATTTTATTTATGATTTAAATTGTATCAATCAAAAATCAAAAGAAATATTGTTATTTACATGAAAAAAATAGCATTAACACAAATAATCGTACAACGTAATCATGCATTTACAACCTGTTAAATATGAATTAAATTGCAGAATTTAATTTCGTATTTAATTTATTTCTTCATTGGCTGAAAATAGTTTTTTCATAGGTATCAGGTTCATCGGAAAGAGTTTAAATATGGCACTATCGAATGTTCCTAATTTCTCTCTTTTATATGTTTTTAAGTACCTTACACCTTACACGTTCCACTGTGCATTTGTATGTCCCTAATACCTGCAACACTAACTATTTCGCTGTAATAAACCACATGAGAGATAAAAGACATACGTTTATGTAGACATAAATTCCCAAACTTAGATAATTGATTTATACTTAGGTATATACTATAACCACATTACAAGCATTTTTTAACGATGCGTCATTTAGTTGCAGGTAAAATTTTGGCGCATATGAGTGAGGTCATTATTTTGGTTTGGAGCAAACATACCCTACAACAATAATTAACACTGTGTTACTGATTAATGATCAAATATTTACACTAATAACTACTATTTATATTTAATAATAATATGAGACAATATATTATTTTGATTAGACTGTATTATAATTTTATTTTTTTATTGACTACGTGCTTTTCATTACGATAGGTTATCTTACGTGAAAAGGGCCTTGGGCATAATTATAATAGTTGAACAATAGTTATGTTTTGAAGTATCTGAAAAATGTTTACATCAATAGATGTTTTATTTACTTCACAAAAATCTTACAGCAGAAGAACTCTTGCTTTTAATTCGATAAAACTATTAATGTATGTATAGAAAAACAACTACTAGTTATATTATATCATCAGGATTCAGGGTCACTGCAGGTCAGTCATCGATTAGAGTCGGAGGGCCCAGACAAAAGGTTTGATTAAAAAATTTAAGAGCCAAGAACCGAGGCAGGAAAAAAAGGTTCTCAACTATCGTAAATAAAATAGTAAAATGTCAAATGTATAATAAATTGTATAGAATGTGAAACAATATAATTAGGTTTAGGTAAAATAATGTCGGATTCAATCCGACTAGTGGCAGTTTGGCGACCCTTGATTTATATGATAATATTATGTTTAATAAGATACAAATAATAAAATAATACACAAAAATATAGGTTTATGATAATTATTATATCTATATTGGCGGCGAGTTTATACCATATTGCCCCTCGGATCTGGCCAGGTTGTCGGGCAGTATTAGGTATACGTGCTTGTTACGAGGATAACTTGAGTATCGACGCTGTAAAAGAATGCATCAGGTTTTTAATTTTTTATTTAATTCACGGCTAGCGTATATTTTTTATGTGTACGAGCTCTGCGAGTATAATATAGAATATATTGACCTCTCACAATGTATAACCTTCCAGCCATTAAATTGTACATTATACCTATTATACTTATGTATAATGTTTGGGTTTTTTTTATTATTGTACATCTTTTTAATGGTTTTCGTTTAAACACAAGGGTAATAAATTGCTGTCGGCATTGGAATATACCTCAACCTGCGGTATACGCTACAGAAAGTCGGGTCGAAAGACGTCGACCCTTCATCAGGCTATACATATAATGTTTATACGTGGTACAAACACGCTCGACCTATTTTATCTTCGATACTGTTATTTTTATTAAGGGGATTGCAAACGTCTATTATTTCATCCAAAATATACTAATCTTTTGTCAATCACACCGATGAAACTGTAAACGCGATATAACTCCTGAAAGCTGATTTGAATTTTTCAATATGTCTACTTGAGATCGATCAGTCCACTTTTTAAAATTTCGATCTGCAACTCCTTTAAATTTGGTTTGAATATTTAAAAAATTANATGTTTGTTACTTTTTACTTCGATTTGAGAACTTTGTATTTAATCAAAAATAAAAACCATGATGTTTTTAGTTCGACGGTTTGTAGTTGAGAGTTTATTTCTTTCAGACGTATAATCATAGATTAAAGAATAGTATAATGTGTACAAAAAATTCTAACCTTAAATATAAAAATGAACATAACCACGGTATACACGACCGTTTATAAATTAATACAAAATGTTTACGATAACAATTAACTGTGATAACAGATAACAATTTTGACAATAGTATTTACAAAACAACGCCATAGTGATGTTAATGAAAAGTTCGGTAGAGTGTCATCTTCGTTCACAACATTTAAAATTTTATTTAAATTTGGTAACTCGTGATTCATCCAAAACTGATGAACTTGTCTTCGTATCCCTTCTCTGTCAAATTCATCAACCTTATCAGTGACATTTTTAAAAAATTTCGTTCTGTTAGCTGATGAAACTGTTTTAGAGTTGCGATACTCTGTAAGTGTGTTGGAAATAGTTGTAATACCAATGCCTAATTCTTTGAAAAGAAGTGATCGTGCCTGTCTTATTGAAAGTTTTGGATTTGCCAATAATTTAGTTTTATACGCGTTGATGATCATCTGCTTTTGGCTAGAAGACACAAACTGAAATATTATAAAACTATGTATTAAAAAAAAATGAATGAATATTTTATTTAACAATAATACTGTTAATAATAAATATTAATTATTTTTATATTTTGTAATTTTTATAATATAATATTTGATTAAATTTATTGTATAAAATTAACTAAAACCAAAGTTGATTAAAAATGTATTTTTATACATTTATAATAAACTATCTATTAACTCAATGTATTTCTTTCTTAAATTAATGTTTTTCTCAGTAGGGTTCTAAATTTGAAATGTTTCAATGAAATATTGAAAAATATTTTTTCTTCTTTTAAACATGATCGGTTATAGTTGATTAGAAATAATATATTGATTAAATACAGAAAATATTCATAATAAATATGCAAAAATATGCACTATTATTACCTATTGAATTAACTAATGATATTTCGTTCAGTGCTTAACAATAAAAGATTAAATATGATATAAATTGTTTTTATTAAATGAGCTTACGAATTGTGATCCATCTAATTGAACGAAAAATAAGGTACTTTATTTGAAAAAAAAATTAAATCGGGTGTATCACGAAGTTCTGACAAATTTAATACTCAATAACTCATGTTCTAATTTTATATAGTATGCTCTAATCAATATTTTTTAAATGTTTTGTTTTCATACATTTAATAGTTACTTATATTTAACGTATGGCTTAAATATACAAGGTTATTGCAATAGTACCCCCACTATATCATTTTATCACGTTAAGGAATTAAAATGGCAGCGTAAGGGGACGACGTATACTGGCTATATTATGATATTATATGCTATGATATGGACCGTACCCTTACGCTGCCATTTTATTTTTATTTGATAACAATTTGGCTATGTGCAATAACCTTGTATATTTAAGCCATGGTATAATATAAACTATTATACTTGTCTTTCGTTTACAAAAAATAAAAAATAAGAATAGCCAATTCATTAACGTATTCAAAAAAATGTTTTTAACGTTTACAGTATTTAATTTGAGTAAACCGTTTACGACTTATGAATGTTTAAGTATCTCTTCAACTGTAATTATTGTAACATTAAGTAAAACCAGTAGTCAAAACGAAATTTGTATCTGTTGTTAACGATAACCATATCCGAAAATTGATAATAATAATATGTACAATTTAGATAAAGCTGTAGTGGCGATAGGACAAATATAGATAATAAAGAATAATATGGTTATCGTATTCGTTTTGACTGCTGGTTTTTAATTTAAGATTTTATTAAATACCCAGTAGCTGAAAGTTGGTGAAATACTTAAACGTCCATAAATCATAAACGGTTTACTCAAATTAAGTACTGTAAACATTAAAACCATTTTTTGAATACGTTAATAAATTGGCTTGTATTTTTTTTAACAATAATGAAGTAAGTGTCTGAAGCATAATACAAACAGGTTTGAATACAATTTTATTTAGATGATTATTTAAATAATATTTTATTTAAATAATTCTCAGTAATTTTACTTAATTAACATATGATATATTTTAGTACGCATTAAAAAACAATAGTTAGCATTGTAAATATTCTTTTATTTGAAATAAATATAAAAATACTATAAGTGAAACAAATTTCGAAAGAATTCGAATATATTTGTATTTTTTATACAAAACATACATAACTGTATACTATACATAACTGTATTTGATGATATTCCACTTACTTCTGTGGTATGGAAAGACAATAAAATAGTTACACTTTTGTCTTCATATTGTGGAATTCTACCAAAAAAATAGTATTAATCGTTTTGACAAAAAAACAAAACGTATTTTAGATGTTAATTGTCCTGCTATCATCAAAGACTATAATAGACATATGGGAGGTGTAGATTTGCTCGATTCTCTTATTGGTCGGTATAAAATAAGAATGCGTACAAAAAAATGGTATATGAGAATTTGGTATCATCTAATCGACGTAACAGTTGTGAACGCATGGCTCCTATATAGAAGAGTTGAAGTTCTAAATGGCAGAAAACCTACAATGAGCTTATTTGATTTTCGTTTGAATGTATCATAATATTCTTTGACTAAAGTTGGCACAATAACGCCTAAAAGAGGTAGACCTCCAACATCAGTATTGAAAGAAATGGCAATAAAAAAAAGGAAGCCTAACACATCACTTATGCCTACTGAATCAGTCANTACCAACTAGATTCACTTTCCTTTCAGAAAAGATGCTACTTTTGAAAATCGAAGCATTATTTCGAATACACACATCATTGCATTGTAAAATCAATACATTCATCACTCCGTTCAGAATCTAAAAATTCCTTATTAGGAACATTATACAACAAATGTGTAATTATGATATTATCATCACCCGTATTACAAAATAATATAATAATATGTTCTCAGAACTTCCGCTCGTGCCGCTTCCCAATCTAGTCGGTGGTGTCACTAACACTAATAATAATTTACTACGCACACACCGGTACAGCTCGCATTGCCTATACTGAACTCCTTAAAAACTGTCCGTTTGCAATCCCCTTAAACATAATATACTTGTTTTATAACGCTTTTAATTAGAATTACCTTATTTTTTTTTTAAATGAAAATTATTAAAAATCAGATTTTGATTTTATATATTATACATAATTATGATTTAAAAACATCCTGTATAATTTACATTACAATACCTAGTCCAGAGATGGCGAACCTATGACACGCGGGTCACAGAGTGACATGCGCACACTATTTTAGTGATACACACTAATGTGTAAGTTTGATAATATTAAAGTTTTTGAAAAAAAAAATTGAAGGGTTATCGAACTAGTTGACACCAGAGGCGGTTTGAGTGTACTGTTTTTGGTGCACTGCACCACCAAAAATTTGGGTGGGTGGGTGGGTGCGTGGTCTTGGTTAAGTCGGTTAAGACTTAAGGTTTGAGCATGTGCTGACCTCAATGTTTAATTTAATTTTCAATGAAGTAATGAAGTACCTAATCAAAATATTTGGTAAATAATAATCGTGGCTGTTGGCTGAAAATGTTGGAGCGTCGAGATAAAGAATATAAGAGCATAAGAGCATAACTGCATAAGGCTAGGTTCACACTAGCGTTTCGTCGGTTCGCTTCCCGACGGTCCCGCAAATCGATCTAGTCTTGCCCCGATAACGCATTTTATATTTAAACCGAGATTTCCTGTTGGTCGACAACCGACTTATTCGACTTAAGTGCAAAACAAATATTGTGTGATCCTAACATCGATTATACATTCTATGACTCTATGTCAATGAAGTATTTTAAGCATTTATAATAATATAAAATCAAATCAACGGTATAATAATTATAAATTATAATTAGGTAAAATAATATTGTGTCCATCTAAGATTGCAAGATCATTCAATGATAATATAAAGGATAATATATTTATATTATTTATAGAATTCAGTAAGGGCGTAAGGCACGGACTAAAATGTAATATCTTAGTCCGTACTCCGTGGTATGTGTTATTATAATATTATGTTCAGTTACCTATCAACATTTTATTTATTTTGTGGATTCCGTGGGTTATTTTTACAGTTTTTCAAGAAGTCTTAAATTACATAAAAGTGGTTATACCTTGCAATAAAACTTAAAACGATTATTATTACTAATGTTGACATCGTCGTAGGTACGTCGACGAAGACTGCGACGGCAACGACGATAACAACAATTATCATTTTCTATTTATATAATAATATCTGATAACCACAAGTCACTAGTCACTAGTCAGTTTTTGTCGTTGTTGACATTTTTTGTGTATCTGTCTGCAGGTTCGTATCGTTCTGCATCGTTGTATTGACAGTTTGACACTACGTATATAATATATTATGCTGTGACACTGTATCTATTATTTTTTTTCTCTTTTACACCCACAAATAGGTGGTTTAAGTACCTTCTCAATGTCCTCAATTAATGTAAGTGACTGTGAGTGTGGTAGGAAAAGAGGTTCTATGAACGAAAAAAATTGGTCTAGACACAATGAGTTCTGTAAAATTAAAAAAATTTAATTGAGCCACACTAGTAATATAAAAAAGTTTTTTTGTTCTGTGAATTCAAAATGTGTCGTCTCAAGTGAGTACCTATTTTATAATATTATAATATTTTACATAGTAATAGTTCACTACATAAAAATTATATTTTTTTAAAGACCAAGAAAAAACTACTACGTTTCCAGTGTTACCTGTCCATAAGGATAATACTCAAAATGATGATTTTAATGCAATAGTTAATCAAAATCAAGGTAATTTTAATTCAAACAATCTTAACATATTCATAAATTCATGTAAGAAATTTAATTAAATATTTGAAATAATTCTAAGACCAAGAAATCATTGAAACTGTGGTGGGTGATGGAAATACAGTTATTGCAAATGATATTGCCCTTAATACCCTTCAAAGTAAAAAGGCCAATGAAGGTAATTTTATTTTAAAGTTATTTTTATATTTACATACATATTATAATACATGTAATAACTAAATAATATGTGGTAATAGCAGACAGTACTAAAAAATGTATTTATTTGCCCTATTTTAGATTTAGAAATACTTGTTGTCAACTAGGTATTGTTGTTTAATGTTATGTTAATGTAGAATTTAAGTTAAATTAATTTTTGTTATGTAAGTTGACATATTAATAATAATAATTTTTTATTTTCATTGATAATTATTGTTCTCATTTATTTTGATACAAATGATGAATTATTTAAAATAAAATTAACCATTATAAAGCTAATAACTTATGAATAGATTAATACTTAGGTATATTACATTATTATTCATAAGTAATAACTATTTCTTGATATTAAATAACATTATATATTTATAATTATATTTAATATATTTATTTACGTACTTTTTTAATTATTAAATAGAAACTTTTCATTTTTGTACTATTTTTAAATGAATCATCACATTATATTTTAGATTAAAGTTGGTTTTTGATTTTTTGAATATGACTTAATGTTGTGATAGACTAAAGTTGGTGAAAGTATTTTTGTAGTTTATATAATAATTAACAGTCTTTAGCTTACTAATGTGTAATGATCAATAAGATCTGCTTTCTTTCTCAAGTTGTACTTTGCTTAATATCTTGTTTAGTGCTGTTATCTGTTATGAAATGAAATACAAAATATTAGTCATTCTAAAATTTTTTTTAAATTTTGTTGTAATAATGTTTTTAATTTTTAACCCTTAATATAAATAAATATGTTATCATTGTCTTTTTTTATTATACTTTATTCATTTATAATTAGGTAGTGAAAGTAATACTGACACTGAAAGACAACAATCTATGAAAAATGGAACTCAAGCTACATCTAATTTCTCTATTCTTGAGCAAAATAATTATGATGACATCACACCATCTAAATCAATGGGTAAGATTTTATCAATACATAAACTTGAATTATAATTACATTTTAAACTATAATTGTATAATTTATTGCATAATGATATAATTGATAAATGGTGTTTAACTATGTATTTATAAAATTGTTTATATTATCATAATTAATATTCTTGCTTACTTGTGCATTTTTGAATAAAACTAACATTGGTAATTTCAATAATTCTATAATATTAAAAATGACTTTTTTTTTTTTTAAAGATTCTAATAAACTATTTATGAAGACAGTAATTGATTTGGAAAAGTGTTATTCGGAAGAACCAAATAATTTTGTTCCTGACAATTCTTTGGCTACAACCAAGTTTCAAAATGATCCAGCATTTTATATAGGAAAAACAATATCGCCTGGTTTAAAACTAACATTATTAGAATTGGGTCCATGTCAGCCAAAAGATATTGATCTACCTGGAGGGAAATTCCCACACGATTCGTCTATACCTTCGCGTTCATTTTCAATGTCATACTATACTAAATTAATAAATGGAAAAACTGAGAATAGAACATGGCTTGCCTATTCACCATCTACTGATAAAGTATACTGTTGGACATGCAAACTTTTTGGTACACCGCGAGCACAAAAAGGTTTGTTTGCTAGTTCTGGTTGTAACTCATGGGGTCACCTATCTGGAATTTATGGGAGATTATATAAACATGAAACATGTAAAGATCATTTAGAGGCTGAATTAAATCGAGTAATGTATATTAATAACAACCGTATAGATTTACAACTAACAAAATCTTCTAATACACAAGTTGCTGCAAATAGAGAAGTTGTGAAAGTTCTCATGGACATTGTTGTATGCTTAGCCAAACACAACTCAGCTTTAAGAGGACATTCAGAATCAGCAAATGATAATATTCAAGGACAATTTCTTGATTGGGTTAACCTTTTTTCAAAATACCATCCAGTTTTACGTGCACACCTAGATCGTATACAATCATCGTCTAAGAAAACGAGACTGACTTTTATGTCTAAAGGTTCACAAAATGCAATGCTTGAATGTATAGCAGAAACCATTCGTAAGAAAATACTTAATGAAGTAAAGTTATCAGGTCTATATTCACTAATTTTAGATTCAACTACTGATGTATCAAAGCTAGATCAATTCGCTTTTGTATTACGTTATTGTACTACTGATGGTACCATCCATGAAAGATTAATGTGTGTTGACGAAACTGTGGATTCTACCGGTAATGGTATGTTTCAATTATTTATTAAAATATGTGACAACCATGCGCTAAATTGGAAAAAAGAATTAGTCGGCCAAGCATACGATGGTGCTTCCAACATGCAAGGTGCAATAAAAGGTTTACGTACAATAATTCAAAGTCATAATCCTAATGCTCTGCATGTATGGTGTTTTGCTCATTGCTTAAATTTAGCAGTATGTGATGCATGTGAAGCAACTGCTGAAGTTCAAGATTTCTTTGGAACAGTCAGAAGTTTAGTAAATTTTCTTAGTGCAAGAAAACGCACAGCCAAATATGTTGAGTTACAAAAATCTATCTACCCTAAAGAGCTTATTCGAAGGTTAAAACACTTTTCAAATACAAGATGGACTTACCATGATCGTTGTATTGATGTTATGTTAAAAACATATAAAGCAGTAATTGAAACATTAAAATTTATTATATCTGATGAGGCTGATAAAAAAATCTGTGACATGGCCAAGGGGTTTTATAAAAACTTAAACAAATTTTCTTTTATAGTTACTGCTCATTTAATGAAAAAAATATTTTCAGCTACTACACCATTATCTGTGTATTTACAAGCTCCAGATATGGATTTCATTCAAGCAATGAAACTTGTTAAAGCTACACGACAATTTTTAAATGATATGAGAATAGATGATAATTTATCCAACATATTTTCTGATTCTGAATCATTTTGCACAAGTTTAGACCTAGAAGAAAAAAATATGCCTATTAAACGTACTTCCATTAAAAAAAAAATGAGTGGGGAAAGAGCAAATGATGAGCGACTTCTGTCTTCAAAGGACCGCTATATTAGTGAGGTATATAATATGACTCTTGATAAGACTTTAATGAAGCTGGATGACAGGTATAACAATGCTGAAAATGTTTTTAATGAAATTTCATTATTTTCTGCTGAACATTTACTTCTAAAATCTGCTACCACACCTAGCTCATTTAATTATATATGTAAATGGTTATCATCCACAAACATTGATCAGTATAGTTTGAGTACTGATTATAATTTATTCTCAAACAACTTTAAGAATTTCATGAAAACATGTCCTGAAATCTCAGAAAATATTGATAACAATACAATTGATGAATTCAGCCATGAGAATAATAGCAGCGATAATGATAGCTTGAGGTCCAATGATGAAGATACAAATGCATTAAAACTATTAGATATTTTTAAAACCCTCAGTAATACTGGTATGTCAGCGGCGTTTCCAAATTTGTACTTGGCTTACAAAGGTATTTGTACTTTACCTCCAACGTCAGCAAGTGCTGAAAGGTGTTTTTCTAAATTAAAATTAATCAAAACTAATCTTCGCTCAACAATGTCAGAATCCAGACTTGACCATTTAATGTTGATATCATGTAACGCTGATATTGATATACCAATAGATGAAGCTATTAATATGTATGGCTCAAGGTCAAAACTGCTACAATCAGTGCTTTTATTTTCTTAAGTTTAATTTGTATTTATATCACATTATCTGTTAAGTTTGGGCTTGTTATTTGTATGTATAATAAATATATTGTATATTTGAATATTTAAAATTTAAAATTGTACCAATTCATCAAGCTTCAAAATAAAAGCCTGCAATAATTATAAATATATTTTTTTTAAGCTATCAAATTTTCTATATGAAAAAAATTATAAAAAAATTCCTAATTTTTATTTTTATTTGATTCATTTTTAAATACATTGTATATGTTTTATTGTTTTACTAACAAAAAAGTAATTACAAAAATCATAACAGAATCATTGATAATATAAAATGTGCAAACAACTTAACTGAAGTTACTAAAAAATTACGTATGTATATGTAAAAAACTTTAAAAAAAAATTATTTGTTATTAGTATGTATGTGTATGGTGGTGGGGAGGTGGGTGTCTATATATTGTCTTGCACCACTAAGTATTACACATTCAAACCGCCTCTGGTTGACACGCAGGAAAAACAGATTTCAACCAACATTTTTATTTGACATGCTGGAACACAAAGGTTCGCCATCCCTGATCTAGTCGCTACATATTTTTATTTCGAACAGTGTATAAGAAAACTACTGTTATAGAATGACCTATGCTGGATCGGCGTCATCAAGTCGCCTCATCCATATGAAAATCTCCTCGTTGCCAGTAAAGTAGACGCTGTATATCTACTGGAAGGTAGAATATGGAAAAATATTATTACGTCGCGTTAAATTTAAAAATAAATACGAAATTTGCAATGTATATGTTATGAAATGAATGTATTTAGGTAGTTATACGCAAATAAAGGTCGAAAAAAGTTTTTGCAGAAAATTGCTGACAGCTAATATTTATTATTTTATATACAAATGTTAGCCGGCTCTTGAAACTATAATTATCTGTTTGTTCACAATAACAATTTTTCTCTTTGGACACATTATACTTGCATCGAACACGATTTTACATACTGGTGAAGCGAACTACTGCTATAGAAAATAGTGTACTAGTTGTTCGGTGCCATTATATTGCTATTTTAAAATGCATCCGTTGTAGTTTAGTATGTCGGGGAGTTGTTGATATATAATTTAGTAACATTAAATTATTATTTTATAATGTAAGTATCACATTCATATAGGTACACTGTTTAACTTGTTTAAAGGTTTTTTAACTGATAATTTATTATAATAATTAAATATTTCATGAAAATAAATATTTGTAATAATAATAATCAACTTTTTTCTGTTGTATGTGTGTGATAATCTAACTATTAATTTTATTCATCACATCAATAATTATTTTTATTTACATAATATCATTATTATTTCTGAATATTTTTTTGATATTATTTATACGTATATTATTTTTATGTTTGATTAAACTGTTTTCTTTTGATATCTACATGTAAAAAATATAGACCTACGCTAATAAAACTATAATAACCATCGTATATCCGTTAAACTATTTAATTACAATACTTATTTATAATGTCTGGATTACCGTGAATAATGCGAAAATTATCAATATATTTGTTTAATTAGTTCCGACAGTAAAAGTACTATATTAATTATACGTTCTCGACTGGAACTAGAGAGTATATTATTATAAACAGGTCACACTTATTTAAGCTTAAAAAAATTTGTATCAAAAACTCAATAACATATTATTTAAATCAAATGATCATGAATAAATTATCTAGTTTAAGTTTGTCAGTGATGGTTGTGTTATACACATTTACAGGATTAAACCTATATCAGTTTCATTGTAACGTCTTCTTTAACATTTAAATCAATGTTCACAAAATAACCAATGTTGGTTAAAATCGAGATGACATTAACATTGACACGTCTTATAAGTTTTTGACTTTGAACACCATAGGCCATAAATTAACCGTTTTCAAGAAAAAATGTTATGTAGCTCTTAAAATGAATAGAACAAAATACAACTGGAGATCCATTAGAGTTTTATTTAAAACATACACAACATATCAATATTAAAATAGTCCATGTTAGGTATACGATTTGGGCGTCATTCGATTTGCGCCCCTTCTATACCTTTCCGGTACTCCGAATGCGTCCACAAGTCAGAAAGTTAAATTATTTTCTTTTACCATTTTTATGTTTTATAGTAGAACATTGACACTACATATTATTTACAGTGTTTTAATGCACAAAACTCAAATAAGTTATTTACATTTATCTATTATTATGTTGGTGATATTCAAAAAATAATAATACAACTTTAAAAACATTTAAAAATCAATCCAACTATACAGAATTATAGTCATCATGTAAAAACCGATGTATGTTTAAATAGATCTGGGACGCAATCCCATAAAAAAGGTAGAAAAAAATTGTTTACCTGAGTGGGGGCGCAAACTTGGTACGATTTACCTTGAAGAAATGTCACCATTTAGTTCATGAACATCAATATGCACAGTTCAATTTGGCACTGGAAGGCTCATTATCTTCTTAAAAGAATAAATAAAAAAAAAATATATATTATTGATATAAAATCAAATATACAAGCTGTTGTACCATAAGTTGCGACTACCGACTTTCGGTTCTATGCATTTGCCTAAACGTTTTCAATATGTTGTGATATATTGCGAGTCATTATAAATAAGCGTTTTCAGGGAAACAATTTTAGGTTTTTTTGTCAATTACAAACCAGGTAGTAAAAAAAAATGTAAATATATTATGTATATATAGATAAGAAGTTATTGATTTTATTAGCACACCTCTATAACAAAACTACCACTACACAAAATTGATAAATTTTGAATTTATTAAAATACGACTGCTTTTGAATAGTAAAAAATTAGCTCTCTTCATAATGCAAGAACGCCACATTCGATATAATTTTTCATTTTGCCCTTGAAATTATGTAATAGTATTGAATTTGCAAATAAAATCACCTGCTCGAGGACAATGATTTTTTATTGCTGCGTTAAAAGGCCCTAAGTAGCTACGCTTTGTACTATGAAGCGTAGGCAACGTTTTTGACTGGAGGTGAAACACACGGGCTTCAGGAAAATAAATGTTAGTTTATAGGGAAGGGGGTCACTGTAGTCAAATTGGTTGGGTGCTCACTTTTAATAGCACAAATATTTAAAATTAACTTAAATTTCTGAAATCTTTTGACAACGGTGGGAAGGCAGGGATGGAGAGAAACTGGTACTGGTACCTGAGGATGAAATTGGTAGAATTGGTACCTGGGAGGCCTACCACACACCTCGCCGGTTGCTTGCAGACTTACGAGGATGTATCTGATATGGTGACCTGATAGCAAATGTTCAAAATCACAACGTCGATTGTGACGGAGGTGATGGTGTAGGGTACAATAATTTAAGAAGAAAACAACTCGCTTAATTGCTGATGATGCCGCGTATATTGTACATATTTTATTTGCTGTTTTGTTTTTTGTGTGCGTATCCACATTAGCTCAAGACACTAATTTTTGTATAAAACAAACGATAACTTGCTTCGTGGCTTTGATGGCGACGGCCAATAATGTATATGTGTACTTTAATGAAATGAGTAAGCCTAGATTGGTTTTTAACAAGAAAAACGGAGTCTACAACGATTTTTTTTAACCTTGATAATACAAGGGCGTGGGCTTAAACAAGAGATTACACTCAAAAATATAAAAAAAACACAAAGATAGCTTATATAGAAAAAAAATATGGAAAACATAACGAAAACACTATTAATGCACAAGGAATGACGACAGGAGATTGGAGAGGAGAGGATGGAACAATAAGAACAAGCTCGTCGTCGTGTCCATTAGCATATCACAATGATTCTAATTTTTATCCGCGTTTTTGTCAACGGCGGGTCTTTGATCTTTGAGCACTAACATCATAATTAAAAATATTTTTACAGGTTCATTTTTTTTTGTTTCCTTGATATAAAAAATATAAATTAAATTTTATAAATTACTAGTTGTCCCGTCACGGCGTTGCCCGTGTATTATATTGCTATATAAAAAACCCCTTTTACCCCCGTAGAGGTCTAATTTTGAAAATTCTTTCAAAAATAACATTAATATTTACAAATGATTCTAATAATTCTATAGTTATAATTATAATTTGTATTGTTAAATACGTTTATCGCTTATCGATAAGAAAAGTATGGTCCATACAACTCTTAAACTAATAAAAATGTTAGCTTGTAGTTTATAATTTTGGCAAGTATCCTACGTCATAAATTTAGCGGTAACAGCCATTGCTATGTAAGATTGTTAGTAGACAAATTAACTGTCGTATTGTTGTGTCGAAACAAAGATCTATTATATCATTATTTATATTTTCTAGCTGATCCCTTGCACTTCGTTGCCTTGCCCTTTTAGAATGCTAACTCTATACGAGACTCGCTTGTGATAATTTGAGCAGTTTATCATCAGGTAAGCCATCCACCTGCAGTGGATTGCGGACTCCGCTAGGTGCACAGTGCACACTTTATAGTTTATATGAATAATATGTTTAATTTTAATTTTATTCATTATTTTGATTGTGTATGTGGATGTATTCTTAAACCTGATCAGCCCGATTAACCAATGGCAACCGACATTTTTAAAAAAATACCAAGTTCTAATACAAAATTAAGAAAGTTGCACAGAAAATTAGTTACCTATTAATTAAAATAAACATGAAAATTGTATACCAATGCACATATTGTATGGCATGACGGCCCACGGGTGACTTAAGTTTGTTTCAAATTTTAAGCGTGATTGCTTAAACTTACCATGATGAACAAACACTTATCAAAAAATTCGCTATAACATACATCATTAATCTTCCAATTGATTCCACTGTGAAATGAGCGGCTAAGAAATAATATCATCTATATCATAGATAGAAGATAGATGGATCTGTTTAAATGATAAGCGATAAGCGTGAGGCCTCAAATAAGGGAAATAGGGAATTATTTTGATATACATAGATGGATATAGATAGATTGTAGAATTTTACTTCTCGAAAAAATGCATATGTACACGCAGATCAAACACATAGTTAGACAAAGAAAAATGTATTGTTGAATGTCGCTATGGAAACCCACAGGTCACCGTGATATAAAATATGTATATAGATATACAATTTGTACTTAAACAATTTATTTCGCCGATTTTAACACTTTAAAATCAAAATTTTGAAAAATCCTTTCTTAGTGGAACTTGGCATTATAATATTAATCCATCCTCAAAATTTCAATTCGATAACTCTAATAGATTCGGCTCTGCGTTGATTATTGCTAAAGTAACTTTCCTTTCTATAAAGAGCTTACATATATTTGCTGGTTTTTTGTATGTGTGTGTATTCGCATTAGCGCCCGACAACAATTTTTATATATTACAAACGATTACATTTTTTATCATTAAAACGTAATTTCAATACTTTACGAATGATAATTATAAAAATAGAATTTGTTACCAAAAATATTGTTTTGTCACGACTATTAATGTTATATAAAAAAATATTTCAAAATGTTAGTGCTCTCTGAAATAATTAGGTTGTTTCATTAAATGGATACCTCTGTACACTATCAAAATATTTTTTAATTCGATGTTTTATTTTTTAACATTTATATTATGTGAATTTACAACTATCGACAATATTACAGTAATCGTCTGATTAAAACAACCACACTTAAATAAAAATCACACAGTTGATAAGGTCCATTTCAATGCCCCCCCCCCCCACTTTCAAAATTTGAACTTCTGACTACGCCAAACGTTTGTGCAAAATTACGCACCAGGTCTCGACGTTTGTGCACAAAAACTTAAAGCTCTATCCCAAAAACAAAAGGGGGGAGGGGGCATTGAAATGAAACGCCCCCATTTGGACAATTGAAATATTTTTCATATTGATGAAATATGTCGTTTAGGACGTTTAGGTTAATAGGATTAGTAGGATTTTAATTTTGTGCAGAAATAATAAGTACATAATATATATTTTAAATATCATTTTTTTTGTTACGTTACATTAGTGAGACTTATTCCGCAAAAAAATAATACAACTTAATGTATTTTTTATTAATAAAACTTTAAAAACATAATATTTAAAACCTCAGCATGGTAAAAATGTTTTGAGGTTATAATTTATACAAAAATTAATAATTTTAATAACAATTTTTTTTTCTTCTCAACTGATTGACATACGACCTAACATCACTGAGGTAATAAATGATTGCGATCCCATATAGGCTTTTCATCAATGAATGTTTTGAAGACAAAAACTGAAACCCACATGGATTTAAATGGGACACTTACAAGGTAAGATAAATAATAATTTATACATTTCCATCTATTTAGATATATTATTAGAAACAATATAATATGATTATATATTATTTCACGCTTGATATTATAGACTACATAGTACCTATGTAAAATTAACATAAATACATAAATAAATAATACATAAATATCACAATTTATAATGTCAACTTTGTTTACTTAAAAATAAAAATCTAATACTTATAAGTCTTATAATAATACAATTTCAAACTAGGAGTACCAATTAGTTTTTGTGTAATAGTGTCCAGATAACAATATAATAATAATGGACATATTAAAAACCTTGTAATTGTTTAAATGTTAAAATATAACAAATTAGAGTACAAACATAATAATAAAAAATAAAAATCATAATGCATAATTGATAAAAATTTAAATAGAAAAACAAAATAAACTTCTTAAAAACTCTTACTTGTAAATATTATTTGTAAATACATTATCTATATGTCTAACATAATAATAATATAATATTATTAATATAGGCATCATAACTCTATAATACTATTCACTGTTCAGATATAAATAGATAACATTTAAATATAACTCATTGATACAAATCTATGCCTATTACTCAAAGAAAAACCATTTAAAAAATTACTTTGAGTACAATATAATGTGCAAATTGACTTTGGTGTTTTTATTGACGGAGTGAACTTTTTCTTTAATACCGTCATATGCTTTTAAGTATACCAATAACATAACCTAACCTGACCAATAGCATTTTTCGTTTATTAAAAAAAATATCTTTTGTTAGGTATTCCTCTTTAACCTCAGCAGTCCAGTACTGCAACATGACATGGTGACTAACTTTTTATTAAAATTCTGATACTTATCGTTTTTTGCACTAAAAGTCACTCATTACAGTACACAAATCAAAAGTCAAACGCTTAGGTGGGCAAGTCACTATGTTAATTGAGTAACTTTTACACGTGTTAGATAGAAATTTTTATTGAGCTAGACCCGAAGACGTCAACCAAATTGTTTTTCAGTTCTAAAGACAAAAAAAAAAAATTCAACATATTGAAACTATGAATTATCGAGGTAATTAAAAAATATGTAAATGGGTGATCTGGACTGAAAAATAAATTTGAGATATGGAAACTTATACCGGTGTTTGTGATGCCAAGGTTTCACTGTATAATAATTTAATGTTTAAAAACAATTTTAAGAAACAATTTATTGTGCTGTGTGCTCTCTTAGCACTTAATATTACAATAAGATCTTAATATAGCATGAACAAATAATATTAAAAATATATTAAAAATATTACTTTTTAATAACTCTAAAGAAAATTTATATTGAGTAGCTTCTTGGTGTATTTTAAAGTAAAGATCGGTGTCAATTTTCACATTTTCAACAGGCAATTCAAAAACTGGATTGGCTACACATCCATTTAAAGCAGTATCATCTGAGTTAAGCTCTTTTCCTGTTAAAAAAAAAATATCAGTTATTATTTTTATTACAATTATTATCAATATACGTTATAGTTATGTAATACTAAAATGATAGTCATATAATAACTTAAATTATTTCTACAATATTTTTGCCACTCGTATACCTAATTATTTTTAAGTGACGTTTGAGGAGTTTTGAGTTATACAACTTGAAAAATACATGTGTAAATTATTTTTATTCCCTTTCAGATTTGAGTTATCGAGACTAGACTGCATATTAAATTTATTAACTAAAATTAAAAATAGGTACATAATTACATTTAACTCAATATTACTCTATTTCAACCACTTTTGAATGAATATTTCTAAATTGAAATAAAAAGTACTAAAAGGCTCACATAAAAAGGTTTCGAAATTAAGTTTTGATGCATTTTGATGTGTATGTATCTAATAGTTTAAATTTCTCTTGCTTTTTGGATATTTTTTAAGTCTTTCAACTGTTTTTTTACTGCAAAAACATTAGGAAAATCAGAAATGTGACTATGTAATAACAAAGCACCATTATTAACTGTATGTGACAACCAGGGCTCGGAACTTAGAGCATTTGCTTATTTTTAGACATTATTAGAAGATTTGTCAAAGTAGCAAATTCCTTGGAATTTTGGGGATACAATATAAAAAAATCTTAGTTGTAATAATTATATTTATAATTTATGGTATATTTACCTAATTATTAAAGCGGTTCAATTTGTTTAAATCAACATTTTCAATTGTAGCTGATACATTACTCATCTTAAGATGATAATTTTTTTCATTTTTAGTAAAGTAAATGTCAGCACTTTGTGCATCAGACTCTTCTAGCACTTGAACAGTTTCTTCTCACGAAAATAAGTTATTCTCCAAACTATCAATTGTATTGGGTGTGATAATAGCATCTTAAGGTTATTTTTTCCTTAAGACATACCATCTGAGACTAAAAAAAACATTTTAGTCATTTGTTCAATAAACGTTAGTACTTTAGTTATGTGTTCTATCTATAAATTATACATAGCATATACAGTAAGTTTATTTATTGTGAAAATGTATGATATAACTTACGCATATTTAAATTGTAATAGTATTTTATTTTTAAATGATTCCTCCCCAATTTCTTTTTAGAAAACTAAATTAGGTTTTAACTATGTCCTGGTTTTTTTTTCTACTCATAAGTATGCTTAATTATTACCTAAAAATTAAATTATTTATAGGTACTTCTCAAAATAATTTAATCAAAATTTTATTATTTCATTTGTAGAGTCTTACCTTCCTGGAAGGAAAATAAGCTTTTTTCCATTATACTCTCACATTATTAAATACAATGTCAGTAAATTTGTCTAATAACTAATTTTGTGACATCAGATATAATCCATAAGTTGCTAAGTTCTTATCATATTTTTGTTAGGTGTTCAGCAAGTCAAACCAGTCATTGAAAAATTAGAATACTTCTGAAGCCTAAAAATTTCGATTAAGTCAAATGAATTCATTAAAATATATTTATCATACCACTTTCCAATTGCAAGCAGTAATTATATTTTGGTTTCCACAGAAAATTATTGCCTTCGTCACACTATTTGAAAACACTTGGATAGTCAATTGACCATTCATTCGAGTCACTCCTTCCACCATGATATGCCTTTTGGTTCATTTCAATGCTTATCTGAAGTCATTGTTGCCATTTATCCTTATATTTCGACACCGGTATAATTTACATTTGATAAGACAACAACTGTTTCTGTTGATTATTATATAATATTACTTAACTAGGTACTTGTTTTTTCATTTGAAAAAAAATTAATGCTTACTTCTCAGGAAAATGACTTCCAGGTATGAAGCGAAGAACATCCAAACATCAGCAAAAACATAATACATTTTTGGTTGAGAGAACGGTGTATGTACTAAGGATATGCTCACACCGTATTGTTAGTGACTCCTACAACATCCAATATTGTATACATTAGCACCGCGATTACCGTAGACCTTAAGCAGTTAAGCTTAACTATAGCTGTTTGACATACAGCTATGTGGACGCTCGTTGCGCAGGCCGCCGCTGTTGCTGCCGAGAACAAAATTTTGAATAGGTACCTATCGTCCATTTTGATCTGTTGTGTATTGCGTAAGCGATTTTTTGGACCGGAAAATTGCTATTAAGCGTAACGTCCGTTGTGTATGTCCCAAAAGTCACAATCTGTGGTCAGAGAGTTACGGTAATACGGCTTTCTACTCCATCAGCCGTCGTTTTTCGCTATTCGCCAGAGCGTTCAGCACTCAGCTGCCACAGTTTGCCATCGTCACATAATATACTAATATATAATAGTATTATCTATCCTGCTATTCCGTATGACCACAACAACTATTCCACCGGCTGCTTGGCGTTATCTCAATATTATCACTGTCCATATTTGTTAAATGTAATCAATAACTGATTGTCAGTAGTCAATATTGTTCCAGCGAGTATGTTATTTTATTCATGTTCTTATTGCGATAATATTTATTTATATATTTAATGTTCTACTGTGTGCCCACTAATACAATACAAAAATGTATCTATATTAATTAATACAATACTCGTTGTTATACTTGTTATGTCCGATGTTGTAGCGTTCTCCACGTACAAGTACCGTCGATAGAACAGGATGAGGTACAGTTGTAAATAATTGCATTCATTCAAATAATAAATTGTTGACTGCTTATTGTAATTGCGTCAAAAATTCAAACTAAATGTTTGTGTATATCAGAATATTCGGATCGATAAATATTATTTTCTAAGTGTCTTCAAAATATATGATTTTAAATAGTTTATTTTTTAGTACAATTAATTAAGCATTTTAAAAGATCGAATAGCGTAAGCCAACTTCGTTCCGTTTTGATAGATCATTTCTCAGTATGAGCTGTTTAGGATTTTACTAAATAGTCCTGCCTTCTACTTCTCGTGCCCCTTGCTGTATGGATTGTGGTGGTCATGCAAGAGTCCATTTGCAGCTTTATTCGTTGGTACACAGTTGTATAACTATTTACTCATATTACGTTACCATCTAGAGGACCATTTTACGATTACGGCCGGAGTCCCCGTTTCTCATGTACATTTGTAGTGTACCAAGTAGGACTAGTGTAAATTTTTAGACCCATATTACAACCTATGATATTAATACTGGAATGTCAATGAAATTTGTTGATTGATGTTTATAAACAAATACCCTATACTGAAAACTTCTATACTCTCACATATTTAAACAACCTAGACACAGACAATAAATGTAGAAACCTTAGGAGCGAAGCCTTGGAATCAATCTGCTAGTCATCAAACAAAGTAAATAGGGCTATTCTCAAAAAGTTACAAAATACAACTAATCACACAAATATGATTTGATTGTTTACTAGCATACCTTATGTCAGTAATAAATGCTACTCACATGATAAATTATGATAATTGATAATAATGATATAATAATAATGAACTTTATTGTAACTATAACAAGATAAATAATACAAAAAATATATATATCAAATACCATATGATACATATTGCAGTACCCCCAAAAAGCAAAACTTGTGCTGGGGGAGCTAGTTCTTATTACTTTAAGAATACAAATAAATTAAAGTCAATCTATTGATTATACTAATACTATATATAGAACAACCATTTTAAATAGCTAATAATCTTATTATAATTGTATTATCGTTCACAAATCCATATACTTACAATAAGTTTTGAATGCCTTTAAATTATCAAACTGATTTATATTAATATTTAATAAGCAATTAAGACAAGCAATAAGAAATTAAAACCAGTATACGTGAAACTTCAATAAACGTATGTCAAGATTTTACTTATTTCAAGTGTTATGTTCATGATCTGATACAGGTATTAAATGTTTATGTTTATACAAGTCTACTAATACAGATTGCTTATAAATAATCTTAAATATTTTTACATTGAATTTTTCATAAATTAGAATAGAATTAGTTTGCATTGGAATATTTAGTAAATATTTAATAACACCATTTATTGTAACATTGAGCTTAGATAATGTTATTAAAAGTTCTTCCCTAATTGATATACCATATGAGAAAACAGATTGCACTAAAGTTAAATAAACAATTATTTTATAATTTATAACTTATATATATATAGGCTTCATTAAATACAAAGAAAAATTTCTGTAAAATACCATTAATATAATTTACGTGACTATCCCATCTAAGTCTATAATCCATTGTTAAGTCAAGATATTTTAGTTCATTGACTTTTTCAAGTTTTATATATTTCAGATCACAATTGGTATTTAAATTAGGATTACATTTTAGAGAACGGACAATCAAATTATGACCATTACTAATAGGTGAATTAAAACCAATAAACTTTGATTTCAGTAAATTTAACTTAAACTTATACTTACCAAACTAAGCATCCACAGTATTTGAAATCTCATTTGCTTCATAGTACAAACTATTGACTGTTGTGTCAGATATAAATATAGCAGCATCATTAGCAAAACTTAGTAATTCTATATTACTATTTATATTTATGTTCAATAAATCATTTTAAAAAAAGATAAATAATAGGTTGTCCAAGACTGTTCCTTGTCTAACTCCACAAGTTATATCTCTAGCTTTACTATAACAATTATTTGCTTTAACTATTTAAGTTCTTCTTCTTAATAGATTATTAGGAACTCCGGGAATAACTGAAAATTCTACTTTTTTTTAGCAATAACACATGACTTATACTATCAAAAGCTCTTTGCCTAGAAAAATACTCATTAATTTATAACTCGCATCAATATAACTACGAACAAAGTTACCCAGTTTAAAGATTGCATCAGTTGTTGACAAACTATCCAAAAATCAAAATTATGAATTTGAAAAATATAATTTAAAAAAAAAAATTACTAAACGATTTTTGATGCACTTTTTGAAAATGTTTAATATAGTTTAATGATAGTGAGATAAATTTCTATGATTTTCACATGATAATTTATTACCCGATTTAAATAATGTGGTTATATTACTTTTTTTAAACTCTAGAGGAAAATCACCAATTAATAAAGATTTGTTGAAAATAAATGATTACAGTATAGAAATAGAATTAAAATTTTTTTAAAGAATGTAACTAGTCAAACTATATTCATAAAAATAAATGTAAATTTTAATCTTAGCAATAATCTTACTAATCTCTTCACAACTAATTGGATTAAGAAAAATAACATTATACTTTTAAGTATAAGTAGGTCATATGTATAATTAATTTTGTTATTTTCTCACTAATATTTTTGAATTTTGTGTTATATCTAGAAAATATTTGTTTATTTTCAATAGGAAACTTTGAAGAAATTCTGATTTTGGAAGAATGATTAGGTAGTACAAAAACCTAAATCCCATCTTTGTAAAAAATGAATGATATAATATAGGTAGTTAGATTCAATATAATAGATTTGAGGTGAATATTGCAAATCCGTCCTGGCTTTTCCGGGGTGCCAATTGAGTATATAATTTAATAGAACTTTTACCTATAAAATGTGTCCGGGCTCTTGTTAATTAGTATTTTAAGTTTTAATGAAATAGAATATAGGCTGAAGATAACTTATCAGTTAACAAATAATAATTAATAAAGTGCAACAGCTAACAAGTTTTAAGATTCTTCAGCCAATGTCTAATATTTATACTATTACAAATTACAATAAATAATTATTTTTAACTGCTACCTTGTTGGACCTAGTTCGTTTTTAGCAAATAATTTAATAAAAATAAAATGTTAATTATTCAAACTTATAAAAATAAATGGTACTTACCTATTTATAATTTGGTTCAATTACTTTCTTAGAAATACCTTATCAAAAAGGTATTTTAGTTGTATTTAAAATACTTTTTGAAAAATATTCTAAATTGGTAGTACTCAAATTATTTCTTAAAGTATTTTTTACATTACATCACTTTATTCATTCACATTATAAAATAGTTTATTCATTAAAAAATATCTGCTTACAAACATCTTGTTCTGTATTGAATTAAATTATTAAGACCCTATAATCTTAATCTAGACAAAAAGTTGTGTGTTTGTTATTGATTTAAATACAAATTAAGTGCAGAACAGGGTTCATAATCAGTTTTAGAAATATATTTATTTTAGAAACTAGGTGGAGCGATTAATGTATTGGTTTTACAATGATGTATGTTTTTATTTTTAATTAAAGGATTATCTCTGCTCAGAACCATGATTCATCATCTGGGTCACGAGGTAGTCCTAGAAGAAAATGGCTGAATGAAGTAGTAGAAGACTTGGAGAGGCTGGGTGTTGAGAACTGGAAAGATATAGCACAAAACAGAGACAGTTGGCTTGATATTGTGGTAGCTGTTAAAACTCTTAGAGAATAGTTTTTCCAATGAAAGAAGAAGAAGAAGAAGAAATATTCTGTATGAGTATGATCGACTATTATAAGTGACAAAATATCAATCTATCATTTAAAAAGGAAGATTAAGTAGAACATAGAAGTTAGTTGTAATGCCACTTCCAAATATTATTCTACACATATGTAGATTTGTACTAAAAATAATACATTTATTTTTAAAATGGTAATTAAATTTACTTTGATAGGGATTTTACTTATTAAATATCACTTGGGTAACTAACTATCACTTAGTTATGCTATATAATTAAAAACGGAAAAAAAAGTTTTTAGTGAAACACATGGTGAAATTGAACATTCCAGCCAAAATAAATACCTCTAGTAATATTAGTATAACCTATTTGAAGTTGGATTTATTTATTTATTTCATCTAAATTAATTGCAATTAAATAATTATAATAAATTACTTTATAGTAATAGCTAATATGATATAAGCTCGTATCTGCTATATGAAGTTCATGGTCTTATAGTAAAATACTTATACAAACTAAACTTAATTAATTAAATACAGTGAAACTTCCATACAACAAAGTCAAATAAGCAGCAAAGAAAATTCATTAAATAGAATTACGTATTTTTTTCAACTTTCTTTTAAAATTGTATTGTATGTTTGTATATTATATTTCTGTTGTATATGTTATGTAAAAAACAAGATCAAATATAATATTACAGTTTAATTTAATTTTTAATTTTATAATTCAAAAGAGAAATAATTAGTGAGTTTTGTTTGCTCATTATTTTTATAAATTGTACATTTTTCGTAAAAAGTTTCTATAGCATTAAGTCTTAAAAAAATTTCATTGAGAACATTTGCTTGTTGTTTAAAACCATTTCTTACCATAGATAAAGCTTTTAATGTCTTCTTCTGTGAGTTTGGATTGTTCTTGTTCATCTTCTTCTTCAAATTCACCAGGCTTTCCTTTTTTTCTAACCTTTCCTAGAATACTTTCTTCGGTAGGCGATTCATATACGGCAATATCTTCATCAATTTTCAAATAATCTTGTAAAGTAACGCCATCGCAGTAAACCAATTCCCGTTCTCGTTCTACGTCTGGTATTTCTATATCGGTTTCAATAATTTCATTTTTAAATCCAGCTTTTGAGAAACCTTTTTTTATGGTTTCGGACGTTATATCACTTATATCACTACTCCAAATATTTGATACTTCAGAAATACAAATTTCGTTATTTGGAGATAAATTTACGTGTAGGTAATTAACAATGAAGGTCATGATTTTCAAAAATAATTCGTTAAATAGAAAATTTCGTTAAATGGAAATTCGTTATATGGAAGTTTCACCATAAAACATAGTAGATTGATATTTTAGAAACAAAATTAACATCAGCATTACATATTTATAAGATATTTTGATGAAACATATTGACTTTTTATAATTTATCTATACACATTATCATGAAGTTCATTAATTGTTTATTTATTTTTTTTTCATTTATTGTCTTTTGATTTGAATGTATATGGCGGTTTAATGTATGGCTTAATGTATTTTCCTGTTCTTTTGTCTATTATTTCTGTAGCATTGAGTGTGTAGTTTTATATTGATTTTATTCAAATTTTCTAATGTTTAATTTATAACATGTAATACATTTATTGTATATGGTTCAATAATTCCTCTGATGGGTATATTTTAATGGTTGGGAGTATCTACTTTTAACATAATTTTTTTTGTAATATGCAATGTATTAATGTCTATTTTATATTAATAGTGCCTTCCCAAAATGTTATACTGTGTAATATAATTGAATTACGCAGTGCCATGTAAATTTATCTTATAATTCTGGACCTTGGGTCTAAAAGGGCCAATTTCACTATTTAACACTTTTGGATAATAAACAATTACGTTTTTTTTTAACTTCAAAACTGCATATAAATTTGAATTTTTATTGTATGCATTTTTCCTTTTGCAATCATCATAATATAATTATATACTACCTAATGGTATACATTTGGTTTTTTAATGTTCTTATTTAAGTATTTTTTATTGACATTGGCCCTATGAAAATCAGTATTTATAAAAAAATAAGCGACATTGGCCCTAAAACCACATCATCAATGTTTGTAAAAAATATTTTTTATATCTAGCTTTACACTTCTTAGGTTTAGTAACAATTAATCAAAACAATTGATTTTTCATTTTTATATTTATTTAATATTTATATATTAACATAATTTGTTTTAAAATAAATATAATAAATTAACACTCACTAAAATATTATATAAATAGGATAAAAATGACTTTCTTATGTAACAGTTTATAAGATTAAAGATATTATTATTATTGTTATTATTCAGCCTTGAATATTTGTTACAGTATCACAAACTTAAAACTCAACTATAAAAAAAAAAAAACCATATAACAAAATTAAAAACAAACTATAAAATAATATTCAAAATAACAACTTAATTTTTGTTTTTAATATAAAAAAATACTTTTTATATCTAACCTTAATCTTTTTAGGTTCAAT
Source organism: Myzus persicae (assembly GCF_001856785.1). Taxonomy (NCBI): domain Eukaryota; kingdom Metazoa; phylum Arthropoda; class Insecta; order Hemiptera; family Aphididae; genus Myzus; species Myzus persicae. The sequence goes on along the minus strand of NW_019104136.1, from coordinate 110,111 downwards.
AACAATTAATCAAAACAATTGAGTTTCATTTTTATATAAATTTAATTTTAATATTATATAATATGCATAATTTGTTTAAAGATAAAATATAACAAATTAATACTCACTAAAATAATATTATATTAATAGGATAAAAATAACTATCTAATATAACAGTTTATAAGATATTATTATTATTCAGCCTTGAATATTTGTTTCAATATCACAAACGTGAAACTTAAATATAAAAACAAACCATATAAAAAAATTAAAAACAAACTATAAAATAATATTCAAAATAATAACTTAATCACTTTCTTCTTCACTTGATCTACAAGTTGTGGAGTTGTTTATTAATGAATAGTAAAATGGACGGCTTGATTCACTGATAAAAGGTAATAAAGACTGTAAGTCTTTTAACTTTTTTGCTTCAAGTGGTAGAAGGTTAGTGTGTAGAGCATGTAGTTCACCTAATTCACAAGAACGTCTGGTTTTTTTTGTTAAGTCCAATATTTTAAATGTATAGTTTTCATCACAGGAGAAGGAATGTTTATATAAAATATTTCCAAAATTATTAGTCATGTACTTCATCCACCTAATCTTATTCCACCCCACAGCTTCACCATCAATATTTATTTTTTTATGTATAAATACTTTACCAATTAACTCTTTGATGTTTAAAAAGTTGTATTGTTCCATTTGTATTACATTTATTGGAGGCTTTCTTGGAACTGAACTTATGAGTATAGCCCAGTCTCTTGGCAATTCAATATCTATCATTGTACGTTTTTTTTGTTTCTCAATGGCTGCATGAATTGTATCTGCCTCCATGTGTGTATGACCAGGTATTAGAAATTTATGATGGATAATCAGATCTCTTCCTTTTTCTTTCAAACAACCAACTAAGTGCAAAAACATTACAGCCATATAAATATTTCTGTTCTGACCTGGGCAGCAATCACTGTAAAAGATGATCTCTTTAATACTATCACATTTATCAAGTTTATCATTAACATATTTATAAATACAAGACGCTACTTCTTGGCCACCACGATTTGCTTTAGTTTCATCCCATAGATAACAATATGAATAGTTTTTATCACCATATGTCTCATATATAGTTAAATTGAAAGTCCATAATTGTCGCTTGTAGAAAGAAAGACCACTAGATAAGAATGGTGTAGCTAAACATTTTTGTAAATCAAATGATACAGTTAATATTTCATTGTTAACAGTACTTAGAGCTTTATCTTTTTTTTTCTCCACATAAGCCATTTCAGCCATTTGTAAATGTACATTTTTTTCTTCAATTGTATCTTGTATTTCTTCATTCACAGTGGAGCATTTCAAAATAGTTTCAAACTTATCGCATAACTGACAAGTATCAATATTTGGTTTTTTGAAAGCTAAATTGAATTCTTCAACAAAAATTTTCCTGTACATAAATTCACTAAGAATATTAAAGTGGTTTTCTGTGCAATGGTTTTTATAAAGATCATACATTCTACTTATAGAAAGATCTGGATTCAAAAAATACTTTTTATTAGTTTTGTTTCTAGAGTAATGACTTTCTTTGAATGGAAACATTTTAATATGATCTCTTATATTATTTTTATCTTGGTCAGATGTTTTTGGATGATTTGAATGATGTCCTCTACCATCTGTCAAACATATTCCTGCACCTGTTATCTTTTTTTTTGCCATAGTAACTCTAATTTTTTTCAAGCTTATATTCAATGTGTTCATAAACATAACCTGACATACTTCAATTTGTATATTATTAATTCCTGTGAGAAAGTATTTTCTTGAAAATTGTCTTCTACTGGGTGTGGAGTTTTGTTTTATACGTTCAGTTTTTTTAGGGTACTCTTCTATATTATTTGATATGAACTGGCTTTGTCCTTCTGATTCCAACTTATAAAAATTATCAAAAATAACAAACATTTGATCTGTGTCAATTTTTTCAAAGCATTTACGTTTACATGAACAAGGGGGCTTCAATGTTTTTGCTGGAACTAATTTACCTTTTGTAGTTATATAACTTTTGCCTTGCATCTTTGACTTTTTCCTTACATTTTTAGTCCAACCTTCTGGATTTCTTTTACGTTTTCTTGTCAGTAATTCATCAGCCAATTTTTTCCTACCACCACCTCTTGAATTTATGAAAAATCCTTTAGGATCAATTGGTTGTTGAATAGTTGTACCAAGTTCACCAATAAATTCTATATCTTCAACAATACTTATATCTCTAGACACACTAGGGAAGTTCACCACTAAATTTCAAAATACCAAAATATTAGAGTGAGTAATTTAATAATGAAAAAAAAATCTAGTTATTTTATTTTCAATACTTTAAATACTACTTATTAGTATTATTCCAATAATATTTTATAGTATTGAGTTTTTAGTTTATTTGTATATAATAATAGGTGCCTAGTAATAATAGTATAATATGAAATTATTCTATTATAAAATATTATTATTTCTGTAAAGCAAACATTATAAAAGTATATACTATTAATTTACCTTCAATATCAAAACTTTCATAATTATCATTGTTGTTTTCAGGATTTAGTGTATTTATCAAGTTTTCGGGATTAATCTCAATAAAACCTAGGATATTTCAAAAAATATATATTATATACATTACTTTTAAGTATAGAAATTATGGTATAATTTTAGTTAGTGTTACCTACCATTATTATTTAGAATATCGTCATCACTACTTTCTTCAGACTGAATATTTTTGGTTGGTGGAATATAAAATTCATCACTAGAATAATCATAATTTACACTACCCGATTCACTATCGGATTCGACTGTATTTTCTAGATTTAAATATGATAGTATTATGTATATGTATAATATTAAATAAAATAATATTTTTAAATATGACCAATCAACTATAATAGTACCTTTAACTGTTTTGTTATTGCACATTGACAACAGCAGCTTCGATCTCTTACTCATTGTAATTATTTAAAAATAAATAACTGTTTTAAAAAATATTGAACTATGAGTACTACACATTTGATATTAACAAAAAATTGTTCGACGATGTAATGTTTACTTGTTATTAAATATAATTTTAATATTTTTTTCGTTTAATATAGAATAGAATATTGATAACACTATCAATAAACAACGTCAACATGGCCAATGATAAGACAATATTTTTATTTACTTTTATCATATAAGGGCCAAAGTACACATAAGCCTTATTGTTTTATGAATTAGATAATGACTATAAAGACTTAAATCAGATAGGTCACTATAGAAATAGAAATAATATTTTTGTTTGTAACATTGGCCAATCTGTTTCTTGTAATTTTAGTGATCAAGATACGCCCTTCTAGCACAAGAAAATATACATAAAATTGTATATGTTAAGCCATTTATCTCATTTTCACCAAAAAGTGAGATTGGCCCTTTTAGACCCAAGGTCCAGAATTTATTTATAAAAATATCAAATTTTCTTGAATAATAAGTTATGTTCCTCATTTTATTTTTAATATTCTGTATGCTTTCTGACCACTTCAAATTATAATCTATTGTGACTCCTAATATTTGAATAATAATACCATTTTCATTTATTTACAACATGACAATTTGTCATACCAGTTCCTCATTTATGTATTATAAAGTGTATTATAAGGATTGGTATATTATATATAATAATTTTTACTGTCTCAAAAATATACAATAAAATTGTTACACATTACGATATATCTATAATAATGTATATCGTATGCAATTGTACACACATTAAGTACTAAGTATACTTGTATATAAATATTTAAAAAGTTCTACATAAACAATAATAATAGAAGTAGTTAATTGCAACCACAAAAATTATGCATGTTGTATAGATATGGTGCGGTCAAGAGAAGTAGAGTTGCAGTAATGCCCATGCCCCATTCTTCGGAACAGATTTTTTCTTTTAAATTTCCACACAATAATTACAGTGAAACCTCTATATAGTGGACAGCCACGGGGAATTAAAAATTGTCCACTATAGAGAGTTGTCCACTATTGAGAAAACCTTTACTTAGTGGACATTTTCAAAAATTACTAAATGTCCACTATAGGGAGACACTGTAGGAAATGGGCTATATGTACACTGTATACATATGAACATATACATTGGAATATTAATTTTCTAGAAATAAAATAATTTTTCTATTGTCCATCTCCATTTTTCTGTTAAAACACATTAGCCAATCTGTCATTAAATCTCGATTCATCCATGCCTTATGGTTAGCTTTCCAATTAACACCTAACGTTGATACATTTACACTTTTGAAACAACGTGGTTTTAGTGATTTTCCAATTATTAACGGAGTTTCAAATTCCCCGATCATATTTACACATAGTAAAACAGTTAAACGATCTTTAGCTATTTTACCTCCACGACAAATTTCGTTTTTTAAACACAATGTTTTATCAGGAAGTGCTCGAAAAAATAGCGTAATATTTTTTCAAATTACACGCATCTTGTAAAATGTTATTCACCTATATTTTTCATTAAATTATTTTTAGATAAATTAAAACAAAATATGTATGTACATAATTAAATATTTAAATTTACCTGTGACTTGCTTATGCAAAATCGTTCTGCTAAAACACGAACACTTAGATTTTCTGTTTCCTTGGTTTTAAATATAAACGAATATATAACAGATAAATATAGTGTTTTTATTAAACGTTTTCGATATGTACATTTATTGTGTCCATTTATGAGAGGTAATTTTTAATTTGGTACCAGTTTATTGTGTCCACGTCCACTATTAAGAGTGTCCACTACTAAGAGGTTATAACTCCTATTATGCGCATACATTTTTGCCGGGGAATTTAGAAGTGTCCACTATTGGGAAGGGTCCACTATTGAGAGGTGTCCATTAATAGAGGTTTCACTGTATTGTGATAATATTAGTGCCTAAAAAACAGTTACTGTCTTGACAAGGTGCCAAGTGCCTACTGAACAGTGAATAGTGAAATTGTGAATACCTAGTTAAAAAGCTTTATTTGGTGTTTAACCGTTTATTAGTTACTCGCTGTCCCACCTGTCGTTGCCCGGGCAAAAGTCACCTCAGGCGAAAACCGAGATTTTTTTTCATTATATTAATAAAAGCTGACCCGGCAAACGTAATACTAAAATTTAGTATATTTATTTATTTTATTATTTAATAATTTGCTTACATGTTGAACAGGAATTAGCCTGTATATTAAAGTAGTGATTAAAAAATTATAAAAAATTAGTTAAAATTCGATTAGTAATTAGTTTTTTTTCTTATAACTAATGTACACCATTGATTATAAATACTTATTATAGTTTCTAACATAAAATTTTTTTTTTGCTTAACTAAATAATTAGAATAATTGTTTACTATTTCACGTCGATACCGACCTGCCTAGAAGCATCTGTGGTTGTCGACAACTAACGGTTATTTATTTTCAGCCAGCGACTATTTCTTACTAAAAAAGGTATAATTATACAATTTACACGTTTATTTTAATTAATAATAACTAATTATTGACTTTATCGAACTAAATGTATGCCCCTAAAACCTGGAACAAAAGAAAGCGACTTCATTTTATATAGTAGTATAGATATAGATTACTAGGGCTCGGATTTTGTAGTAAAATAAATCCTTAAAAAAGCATTCAAGTAGCCAAAAAAGGCAAAAAAACCATTTATTACATTTAATTCTAAAAAAACAAATTTTAATTACGCATAAAATTAAAATTTTAAAAAGGAATTTACGACCATATATTTGATCAAGTTACTTTCATTAAATCTCATTCTATTGGGTGCTAATATATTTTTATACATTGAAAAATAAATTTTCACGTTAACCGTTGTAATCGGTGCATATTTCTTATAAACTAAATCATTTAAATCATACTATTCCACATTTATGTTTAGTGCAGGGCCATTATGAATACTATTGATTTGTTGAAGTTCTACACATCCATTATTCTTTGAAAAATCACGATTGCACTTTTCTAAAATCAATTTCGCTACTTCACCATTATTTAGCTTCCTCTAACTTGTGTTTTGTTTTTAACACAGTGCCTATACCTTTTGCCGAGGGTTCGCCTAGAAAAATTAATATATAAAAAATGCAAATAGTTGAAACAAAAATAAAAAATACCGCTTTTTTCTAATTTTGTAGTTACATGTGGTATAAATCTAAAATTTGTTGTAATGTAGACGAGATTTGAATGTAGACATTGATCTTTTATAAGATCTCTTACAACATTCACACACTAATCGTTCTTTATGAATTTTTTAACTGCACTTTTTATTTCATTTAAATATGTGCAATAATATTCGGCTGCTGTAATCCATGTACCTCAACGAGTAGTGATTGATATGGGTGGATTTGGAATATAGGGACATTTTCCTTTTAAAATAGCCATCTGTTTTGGATATTTTAGAAATGTTTTTTTCATCTCTCCAATCAGACGATCAACTTTTGGGAAATGTGCACGCACTTCTTCACACACATTATGGAGTGCATGAGCTAAGCATGCCACATGCAAGGCTTTTGGATACAGTGTTTGAATACAGCAGCCAGCCTTTTTCATAAACGGCTTGGCGTTCGAAACAATTAATAAAACGTCCCCATGATAAACATTATTTGGCCATAAAGTATACATAGATTTGTCGAATAATTTAAAAATAGTATTATGGTTCACTATGTCTAAATATTCTGTGTGAATTAGATAGGTTTTACCAACATATTGTGGTTGAAAAATACCAATAATGACATTGGCTGCATTTACACTGTCAATTGTTTCATCTAGGCAAACTCATATTTCTTGGCCGTTCACAGCAACACGTATTTTAGATATCTTATTATTGTAGGAATAATCACAGTATCCTTTTCGTAAAGTTGATTAATTGAGAATAATTTTATTGCAATATTTTGAAAGAAATGATCGAAAATGCTAGTTATTACATTTGTTACGCCGTTACACCCTGGAACATAGGTCAGCATTAAAATCAGACTTAAAAAATTGTTGAATGAATGGCTGAACTGCATTATGTGATGCAGCTTCAAGTTTTTTCAATGCTTCTTTGTGTTTTCCTCTGCCAATATGTTGACATGTTGTTGAACGTTATATTTTTTATCCGAATTTATTTTGTCACAATTTACTAAATTTAATATTTCCGTCAGTTATAAGCACATTTTCACTGAATTCTCTAACGATTTTTTTAAAATTTTCATTTTTAACTTTTGGCATTTTGACTGTTAAAAATAAACTATTTAGAACACTATACAACACTGATTGTCGATTGATATTTACCGGTCAACTAGAGTATTAGAACGTGCTATAAAAATTTTGCAGATATAATTCAGATAATTGTAGTTTTAACTATACAATTTCGGTACAATAACGATTAGTTATTTTATCACTGGTTTTATAATTTCTAGTAATAATAATATAGTCCAAGTATAAATGTATAATATACATAGAAATAAGTTAAATTTTCAAGAAAAATATGTAAACATTAAGAAAAAAGAACCAAAAAGGGGAAAAGCAGGTTTTGTGGAAAAAAGCAAAGAAAAGCAAAAAAAAATTTGCTTCATTACGTTTAGAACAATTCAAAACATATTTATATATAAGAATTATCTTTCTATTACACTACCCTCAAAAGAAGCATTTGCTACATAGTCCTAGCCCTAGTTATTACTGACTTTCAAATCCTGGGTGTACGATAAGTTATTGGTTCTTTCATTTTTTGTCCAACATGTAGACAGCGTTCTGCGTTTTAATATCTATCATACGAAATTAAGAAACAAAATGTTATAGTTATAAAATTAAGTATTTATCCAAGTAGTCAGCTGAGAAAGAACGTCAGCAAAAGGTTTTCGAACAAATGTTTAAGGCTTGGAGGAAAAAAATTGATGAGTTATAGCAAATTTACAAAAATCATATAAATATGGAGCTTTTTCTAAGATATTTTTCTTTTAATGACTTCACATAAAGTATCTGTCCTAGAGATCGGTTAAAATTAAGAAAGACTTCACTTATATTGCAATTACATCTGTATTAATAAAAATCACACATTATAACCAAACATATATATATATATGTTACGGGCAAAGTGGAAAATTCGGGCAATGTATACAATGCCCGGGCATTGTACACAGTGACTGGGCATTGTATACAATGTCCGAGGTATATTGGGCAATGTAAATTGTGAAGTACTTATACAAATAATCTGCATAATATTATTTTACCTAATCAATGATATTATATACTAATAATTATTATACTCGTTTATATGATTATTTATATAAGAGTATTAGAATTTTTTTTTAATTAATTAAATTTTAAATGTATTTAAAGGTAATGCAATAAAATATTATGTGCATAATGTTCAGTTATATGATATTATACATGAAGTTCATTTGTCAATTGGACATGGAGGTAGAAATAGAATGGAACACGAGATTAATAAAAAGTACAAAAATATAACTAGAGATGTAATAATGTTATACTTAAATAATTGCGAATCGTGTAAAAAGAAGGGAAGTACAGCTAAAAAAGGGTTGGTTGTAAAACCAATCATATCTTCTGAAATGAATTCTCGCTGTCAAATTGACTTGATCGGCATGCAAGCACAATCAGATGTCGATTATAAATTCATATTAGTTTATCATTATCATCTAACAAAATATATTATGCAGATTATTTGTATAAATACTTCACAATTTACATTGCCCAATATACCTCGGACATTGTATACAATGCCCGGTCACTGTGCACAATGCCCGGGCATTGTATACATTGCCCGAATTTTCCACTTTGCCCGTAACATATATATATATATATAATGCATACTTACCTTGAATAAAGTAATTTTCAAGTCAAAGTCTTTCTGAAGTTGATTAGACACATTTTCATATAGTAATTTTGCCAAACATAAAAACAAGTATTTAATATATTTTGGATTACTTTTAAGTGCATCTGTCTTAATAACAATAACATTTATATTTCTGCACTAAATAATCTCTTATACATAGTAAACTATAAAATTATAAACATATTTTATATACTAACACAAATTATTTGAAGAATTTTATCTAAGTAAATAAAAAATTCACAAATTAATAACAAATAACCAATTTTGAGCTAAAAGCTCATTAGGCTTAAGAGCTTTAATACATTTTTCAATTAATTGCGTTTTTCAGTTAATTCTCTTTGTACTTATATAGCTCATCATCTATTTTTCCAGTATGTTTCTGGATAGTGTTCTATTTAAGTACATTCTAATTGCTAAAACACGATCTCCATTTTTCGCATGGATTTCAAGAGTTCTTTGAACATTTCGTCAATCATCAAACCCATCACAAATTATATTTTATTAGAAAAAAGATACAATAATAACAATATTCCATTTTTTTTTTAGTCTGTGAATAAACTAACCATTCTCTATCGCATTAACTGCCATTAAATTTTCTTCAGAAAAATGCATTATTGATTAAACAACAATTTATTTTAGGATGTTCATGTACATTTTTAGTTTAAGATAAGTCAGCATCATTATTTTGAAATAATGTTAGCCTTTTTTTTAATACGAGAGATCTCAATTTGTTTGATGTTAAAATTCCAAATTCCAGGGTTAAAATTGACTAAAATGTCCAAAATTATAGGATTACTATAAAACAATCATCAGTAAATAAATTTGATACACTATTACCACATTATGTCAGTTCGGTTAGTTTATAATTGTATCTGTTTTATTATTGGTATTTTTAATAATACAATAACTTGTAAGGGAGTTTACCTTTTCTAGAAGTTGTGCCTCATTTTTTCTTTTTCTTTTGAAATTCTTTTAGCTTTTACCAACCACCTTCTGGTTTTGAAGTTTTTCAAAGTACTTTTTGAAAAATTATTTTCTTTCAACTATACTGAGTAACCTAACACTTTTTAAAAACTAAAGAAGCTTTAATACGTAACATGTTCTCATGTGATAGTCGCCATTGTTAGACAGTTAATGTGGTCGCTTCAATAAAGAATCATAAATATAAACATGTTAAAATAAATTGTACTGTGCTATATTATCAATATCAATGTGCTGTATAATTGTTAAATAAGATGATAAAAAAAGGTAGCTCCTAATAGCATTACTATTATTAGTTGTGCACGGCCGTATAAAATATTTTCTTATAATAATTATACAAATACATGTGTGTTTATACTGTATAATTTTGGTGATTTCAATTGAAATCAGCATGTAGTCTGACCATTTTTGTTTAGTGTACAAGTATACAAATTTTTAATTTTCTCTGTACAAAAATAAAATTTACGGTTAGGTCTGAATTTTTTCGAAAGCCTTAAGAAGTGCTGCTTAATTTGCTTGTAGGTTAATCCAGCACTAGGTACTACCATCGAAAATCAGATTTATTAATTAAATTATTATTATTTTCATAATATTATCTAAGGTTAGGAATTTATCAGACTAAACTGAAAGGTTTGCGAAATAAGAGAGCGTATGGTCTAGCATGCCATGTCGTTGAAGATGGCGCGACGTGTCGGATAGCGTTGACAGGGGGAACTGACGAGGGAGAAGTATTGGGCCGGGGCCTTTAACAATTTTTTATTTATCTGTGGAAAAGACAAAATATAGAGGTATGTTAGTAACAATAAGGATTTTAATTTTGTTTCAGCATCCCCACTTATTCCTATGTGTTAGGTTCTCCAATATTCATTCAACGTGATAACTAATGAGATGTGGAGAATGTCATATTTAATATGTACATACTTTGTTATGGTTTGTGATCTATCATATATGATAGTCTGGGACAATCAGATTCCTACGTATTATTTTGTTTATCTTCATACTTTGTACAGCACTGGGGGTGCGGCTTGACTATGTTGCCAGGCAAAGGGTTCCGTGTTATCACAAAACAATTAGAAACTACAATCGATCAGCTAATCAGGTTCTTGTTTACCTACGGTCTAAAATTCGGAAACGAGCCAGCACACCAACTTAATGTTAGGCACTTGTTTACCAGTATTCTACCACCACCCATGGGGGGTAGGAGCACTTAGGTGGTCGCCCCCCCTCCCGAGACTGTGCTTAAGGCCTCAATCGTCGATTCAACAAATTCACACAGTGTCATACCCATTGTGTTATCGAATCATTTCCATTCTAACCATTGGTTGTATTAGTATTCATGTTTGTACCTATTCCATATCCGTTGTTATCGCTTTTGTTTTTGATGTTCGTTTTACAATATGATCTCTGCTAACATTTTTATAACTGAAATCTACCTTAGGTTCAACTCCGCCGTCTAATCGATTTTGATTTACAACGACTTCTAGTGTGGTGCGGTCTACTTAGTAATCCTGACGAAATACATATCGTGTGTAATTTACTGATCGGCCATCTAATCCAAAAAATCTGTGAGTTACGCATGTTTTAGGAAGTTATTATTTAAATTACAGTAATTTTTTAAAACTATATTATGGGTTATTTTATTTATTTAAAGAATAATGACTGACACTGCGTTAAATCGGTTAAAAGATGAACGTAGAGATTGGAGGAAAAATCATCCATTTGTGAGTACATTAAAAAAAAAACTTCCTTTAATTGATAACTAGAGGTAGAATGTTGATGAATTTTGCATTTTATTTTATATAATTTTTAGTCATTTTTAGCTATGATTACTTTTTTTTTGTTTTTGAATGCGATTTTTTTTTATTCTTTCACCATTTTTTCATATTATTGGACAGCTTTTGCAGCTCTTGTACAATTTGTGGTATTTTCTTCAAATTTTAGATTTGTGGTTTTTTTGATGTCAATGTATTTTTTCTATTTTTATTTTACTTTTTAATTTATTTTTAATAACTTTATTCATTTTTTACTGTAAATCAAACATGAAATTGAAATGTTAACTATAAATAATTCATTTTACAATGTATATTTTTAATAAGTCTGACAGTCATTATATCACATCTATATCTTTAAGAATAATGATTATTATTTTTAAATTACATTTTTTTTCACTTCTTTTGAGATTTGTAAGTTCTTTTTTTTATTTTGTTGGTATTTTGTTCCTTTTACAGAGAATTTTCGTATGTTATTTAGGTCATTAGGATCCTATATCTACTTATAACCAATTATAAAGTAATAGTTTATTTTTATTTTTTCAATCTAAGGGTTTCGTTGCTAAACCATGCTTAAATCAAGATGGTTCTCTCAACTACAAAGTTTGGAAGTGTCGTATACCTGGGTTGAATAATGTAAGTATTAACGATATTTTATTTTATTACACACCTTTACCAATTTGATATGTTAAGATTCTGAAGAAATATCGTAGCTATTTAATATGAATTACATTTTTCAAAATAATTTTCAATGAAACATGATATTTTCTTCATTCATACAGTTCATACAATTTGTTTTTGTTATATTTGAAAGTACTAATAATAATTTGTTTATTTTAATCTGAATTTGAGGAGGCTTCTTAATTTATAATTTTACATTGACACAATTTTTCTTAGTTAATTTTAGTTTACCCTTTATTATTATCTTATGTACTCTTCATTTATATTTTTTTTTTAAATATAATAGGTTAAATAATTCATTAAGTATTTTATAGAAATGTTTATAAAATTACCTTTTTTTTCATATTTCTGAAATGAAAGATTTAATTGGATTAATCATATTTATATGATTAATCCAATTAAAGATTTAATTGGATTAATTATATTTATATGAATGGTAGCTGATCCCGTGCACTTTTTTGTCCCTTAAAAATGCCAACTCTATAATATGAGACTTGCTTGTGATAAGTAAATTATCAGGTACCTAGGCAATTCACCTGTGGCGGAGACCACGCTATATGAATAATATGTTTTACTTTAATTTTTAATTTTTAAATTTTGATTACGGAAACTCTTATGAGCAATGGCTATAAGTGCATATCAGCTGACATGGTTGGCAAGGTGCGAAAATTCGATTGGATGTAATCTTGGATTAATCAATGAAAACCAGTATGAATAACGAAAAAACTCAAATATACTAAAAATATATTTATATATCTCCTATAACCAATATCAACCATTTATTAATGTAAATTTCAAAATCTATGTTTGAGCATCTGTCCGAGTTGGACCTACCTTTTCCGATTGTGAATCTAAATCATTCAGGAAACCACTCAAACACACTCAAAAAATCCTGCCGTTTAGGTATAAGAGACACATAGACAGACCGACAGACATTCATTTTTATATATACTTTTTTTATACACACTTTTATTTTAACTTTAATTTTAGCTTATTTACTAAACTACTACAATAATTTTGTGACAGCGAATTCAATAATTACACCTAATTATATTCAACCAGAATGATATTTTTTATTTCCATCGAAAATTACTATGAAATACTTGTTTTAAAATTATAAAGTAAATACAATTTGCTTCAAGAGACATACCTTGAAGTTTCAGATTTTAAAATTTTTTTTTGTATTATCAAAGTGTTTACAGACACAACAAATATTTAAAAAAACATATTATGAAAACAGTACAATCATTAATTATCCGCTCAGAGTTTAAAAAAATAAATAACTTCAAATGTGTCTATTTATAAGTATTAATACACTTAAAATTTTTGTATTTACGTTTTTTATTAGACGTTTTGGGAAAATGGCAGATACAACATGTTCATGATATTCTCGGATGATTATCCCATTAGTCCACCGATCTGCAGATTTTTTCCAATAATTTTCCACCCAAATGTGTGCAGAACTTGTGGTAAATATAATATTACCCCCCTAATACCTTTATTATTTTTCTCTGTAATATTGTTTTAAACTTAAATATATCAATGTTGGTGATACATGATTCACTAGGTACTGTGCGATCATCATTGTTGAATATCAACAATCATTGGGATCCAATCTACAGCATCCGGCACATTCTACTTGTAATCCAATTGATGTTGCATGAACCGAGCATTGTAGACATTGCTAATGAAATAGCATATTTTCTCTATAGGTAATAGCATAATAATATAAATAATAAGACAGTTAAGCTTTAAAAATATTTATTATAAAATATTAGATTAATTTAATTGATTAATGGGAAGTCACAACCACATGTTTTGTCTCCATCTTACTTATGTTAACATGACTATTTTTTAAGAACAAGAAAACACCCAAACTTTTGTATTTGGATTTTAATATATTAGAATGAATAAAATACCATTCTTGAAATTGTAGTTAAGAACGTTATCAGTGCATTTTCAACTTCTTACGAATAACTTTATTCATTCTATATATGTTACTATAAAAGTACGAATACTGGTAAATCCTAGTTTTCACAAACTGCTGTCGGTACAATTGCTAAATACATTTTTGAATCGATATTTACATCTATTTGTAATACATTTTTTCAAATAGTAAGTTACACCTTATTAACCTATGTCCACCAGTCAAAGACAGCTGCGATACCGTTGAGATAGTGCCCCTGATTTTGTACCCAGGCTATAAAAAGTCGATTGCTGTGCAATATCACTATACTTTACTCAATAGTTTCAACTTATGCAGTATTATTTAATAATAACAAAAATTTGATGTCACAATACAACTGTTATAATTAAAATGACCTAAAAAGAATTTCGATTTTCACATTAACGCAGTACCTAATATATTTAATAACCATTTAATTTGACGTATAACAAAAATGTTAGTATCCAATCCTATAAAAACCAAATAATTTTATTGTTGTAATAAAAATAAATTATACTATAGGGGGACGAAAACAATTGGTAAACAAATTCGGTTTCCAAAATTCTGGCATTTACCTACAGCAGTTGGTGGCACCAAGGTTTTACTGGTATTCATGATTTTGCCGTAACATATACATTATATTGATATATACTACAATATTCCCATATATTTCCTCTTGATCGTTTCCATCTCGCCGTTACTTATTTCTTCCATAACTGACAAGCCTGCTATCTTAAAACGAACAGTGTACAGTGCAAACAGTGTAAAAATCAATGGTAAATTATGTCTGACAAATATTTAGAAAATTTTCCAAACTCGATGAATATTAGTAAATTTTTCTGGACCCAATAAGTTATTGCATCAAAACATGATTTTAGATGGTATGGTGCTAGTTATGGTTGAAAAATAATAAACTTATTTGAAAAATATTTTGATGACGTTTATATTAAGGCTGAGATATCACCTAAACCAACTTAGTATTAGTCAACTACATATTATAATAATTACAAATTTTAATAAATAGAAACTGCTCATATTATCATAATTATTCCAAACAGCGTTTGAATCAATGTTTTTAGTTACCTATTTAACTATGCTGAACACTGGCCAAATAATGTTAAGGTGCAATCATAAGGTACAAAATAACTTACAATTTACTTCAAATGTGTATATATTTAAAAATAAGCGTTCAACATCATTATTTTTATAATTATGTTATTTTTTTAGTGTACCAGATCGGACTGACTATTATAGACTCGTCCAATGGCAAGCCAGGAGAATGTCAGAAGACTGATGTTAGAATATGTATAGTTGAAGGAGACAAGATGATAAATTTATTTAATTACCTTATACAAAAGTAACAATTGCCAATATGTACTTTACTTCTGTTAAGCAGTAAGTAATATACTAATATCGAAATGTATCATATACGATATTAAACATTCAATTTTCTTCTCACTTTTTCTACATTAAAATATAACATTATTTTACTGTATTTGTCATAGTTTCACTATTTATGTTATAAGTAATTATCTTAACTATTGTGTTTTTTATATAGCCGTTTGGCATTAATATACTAATAAATAAAAATTACTTTTTAAGTATCATTACTGCTGAATTATAATTTGTATTAACTTAATTAGGTATTATTGAGTTATAAATATTTTGAGAATAAATCGATTTTAGTTATTAGTTATATTATACAAGGTGATTTTGTAAGCATGCCTGGGCTAGGCAGTATCTTGTATTATGTATTTAAATACTTTTTGTTGACTTATTTATAAAGCAAAACTAAGTATTGTTTTAATGTTTTCCAACATTTAAATATTAGTTATGTTTTTAAAGATGTTGGTATAGAATATTTAGATGAATGTAATGTTTTCAAAACCAATTGCACGTGCTTTAGGTTATTTGAAATATCAAGTTGATACCTAGTTATTTAATGCTTAGCATGCTCATCCTCATTTTTTCTATTTAATAGTTCATTAATTCAAATTCTGATTTTTTGAATCTTGAAGCACAACTATAAAGACAATATTTTCAAATTCCTGATATTTTTTGTACTACTTAAGGCAGTGGTTCTCAACCTGTGTGCCACGGCACACTACTGTGCCGCGAGATCTACTAGATGTGCAGGGAGAAATGTCATACATATTTAGGCGTGTGGCGATAACTAATGTCTTCTGCGAAGTTACCAAAGATGTTGTGGTTGTCAAGTGCATGAGTGATGAATCTTGTGATGTATAATAGTGTGCCGTGAACCAAAAAAGGTTGAGAACCACTGACTTTAGGAGTGTCCTGTGGTGATACAAACTTTGATTTTTTAAATGAGAACCCCACCCCCTTTTTTCTACAAATGAAATCATTTTGCAATTTTTCGTTAAAATGAAAAACTCTTTTAGGCGGCATAGTCAATACGTAAAATAATGAACTGTATAAAATTACGACACTATAAAGTATTTCGCACTAGCATACGACTTGTACCTTCAGCAAATTACTGTTAAATTATTTATAAGCTATAAACCATCCATTCTGTTAAAAACATATTAATAATATTATTTTTCGGTATCATAGTACTCGAAATTCAAGATTGAAAATTAATGTGGTTAAAGACAGTAGGTTTGTTAAATTTAGAAAGTGATTATAACTGTGATTGTCGTACATTCCGATGATCGTTCTCGAAATAATTTAAGATTAGGTCATTAGGATTTGTTAAAAATGAAATCGGTTAATATGTAAAAGAATAAAATTATAAAACGATTTTAATTACTGGGACATTACTATAAAAAAGTCGTCCTAAACAGGTACAAATCGGTGTCCCGAGAACCTTGGCGCCGGGACATGGATTCCTAAACCGGTAAAGTCACGAGAAATCCGGGACGAATTGCCACCCTAAATTGTATCTAAATCAAAATTCTAATGACAATAGTTGCTGACTTACCAAATTGTTCATACTTAGTATGATAACTATATGTAATATTAGAGGTAGTTATTTTGATACTATACTATACTATACTATACTTTATTTTTTTGTTATAACTTGTTTATATAAAAAATAATTTATTCAATTATCAATTCATTTAAAATTGCCTATGGCATGAAGTCCATAAAATGTTATACATGAAATTGGTAGGTAGTGACCAAATAAAGTACCATACCATTAGGAGTTGAAGCTACAAAAAATAAAAATAATACAATTATTCATATCTCACATTGTAGCAAAACAAATATATTAATATATTAATATTAATGTACCTACATAATAAAATAGAACATACAAGTACATTTATATTACAAAACAAAATAATTAAAAAAGTACATGTTATAATCAAGTAGTTAAACTATTCATATTTTAGGTATGTATCTATGCAATTAATACCTACTAATTATGCACAAGTAAAAATTTGTTATACTATACACTTATACTCTGAACTAAGAAAGGCATATTATGAATGTAAAAATAAAGTAAATATATACTATAATACTATGCATACATATTTTCTATAGGTACCTATATTCCCTTATATTATATACATTTTAATGTTTTTATTCAACTTTCAACTTCTTATATACAAAATAAATATATAGTTTTTATACAATGTCGATGTGTATTTCAATTAATTGTAGATTCCTACTATAAATTATCCATAACACTACTGTATTATAATGTAAGACTATTGTAACCATGACAAAATAGAGTCTCTTATCTTTTAGATTGAACTATCTTTGTACATTTTTGTGAAACTAAATTTGGTGGGAATTTATAATCGAAAAGTGGATGTACAAAGTTCAACACAGGTACCAAAACAAACCCCAGAATTCGTATATGCGGCCGAGTTCACAAGCGACACCTCCGTGGCTTCGTTCTACCGCTCCACCTTAGCCATCAGTATTTTCTAGGTGCAGGTTGGCTGCATGCCGAGCACCAGCCACATTGCCACCATGAATGACCGACCGTCCGAAAAACACAGCGAACGTGTCGTATTACTCACCATGGTACTAATTCTATACGATAACTTACGCTCAGCAACGTCCTCATTACCCGAGTTCTCCAGTACAAGAGCTGAAGATCCCGTCAGGTTTGTAGAAAATACCGAATCGATACTTGAGCAAGCACGTATACATCCCGCGGGTTGGTGCAGGGTGGTCGAACCATAATTAAAAGGAACGGCAGGTACAAGGTACTAGACCTATCCTAAGAGTTTTGGTTGGAATTTTTAGAAAATTTCAATAATTCCGAAATTCAATCCCGATTGCGCGCTGACATGGTAGTGTCGTAAATACGACAAAACACAATACCCCGTAATATTGTTTTAAACTTAAATATATCAATGTTGGTGATACATGATTCACTAGGTACTGTGCGATCATCATTGTTGAATATCAACAATCATTGGGATCCAATCTACAGCATCCGGCACATTCTACTTGTAATCCAATTGATGTTGCATGAACCGAGCATTGTAGACATTGCTAATGAAATAGCATATTTTCTCTATAGGTAATAGCATAATAATATAAATAATAAGACAGTTAAGCTTTAAAAATATTTATTATAAAATATTAGATTAATTTAATTGATTAATGGGAAGTCACAACCACATGTTTTGTCTCCATCTTACTTATGTTAACATGACTATTTTTTAAGAACAAGAAAACACCCAAACTTTTGTATTTGGATTTTAATATATTAGAATGAATAAAATACCATTCTTGAAATTGTAGTTAAGAACGTTATCAGTGCATTTTCAACTTCTTACGAATAACTTTATTCATTCTATATATGTTACTATANGAAAACCGTAATACCGAAAAACACTGAAATAATATGCTAAGGAAGTAAATAATTTTTAAAAACCATTATATTACAATATATGAATATGTTATATTATATTTATTATTTTATTATATAGATGGTATGCCGGGTATGGAAAAGAAACTACCTTATTTAAAAAAAATAATAACACAGTGGTAGGGGATGTCTTTTTTTAATTTACACTTTACAGCGAGACATTAAAGTTTTAATTTTTTTTTTTAAATCATATTATAACTTATAAGGCGATGGAAATAATAAGGTTCTTTTTTTTGTAATAAGACAAGATAGATGAAGTAGTACCTCCCCCCCTTTATAAACAATTTAACAGCCTGCAACATACTTTGAAATATAACTAAATAGTTAATGTTTTACTTTTCTTCTTATATAATAAATGCGATTAACTATTATTTAGTTTTTAGTTATAAATACGATGTCGATGACTCCATGTGTTCAGTCGTTTAGTGTACGTTATTATTAATTTATCTGTTATCAAAGTCACTCTTACAACAGTTATGATTCGATGAACAATGCATTACGCATTTACATTGGTAAACAATAACGTTACAAAAATAGAATCTATTTTAATTAATACCATTGCATGGAGGCATAATAATTTATAGTGTATAACTTAACCATAGAATAACCGGCATAACTGATAAGACTGAAAACTATTCAGCAATAATATCCAATAACCAGTATACTTTAAAACCGTCAACAAACGGTACTACGGTATTACGGTTTCCCGGTAAGAACCGGTATCACGGTATACCATTGCGGCGGTATTTGAGTAAAAACCTGTACATCGATTAACCGGTATACCGATATTGACGGTATACCGAAAAAACCGTCATCCCTAACCTAGTGGTTGCTGGCAACGTTGCGTTGTTTGGATCTTGTCACTTTTTCCACAGACCGGGTGGTAGATAGACATTGACACTCTTGTGTTTCTCAACTTTGAACATGTCGAGTACTGCACCCTGAACGGGTTTCTTCGATTTGTCGGTCTGTCCGGAGGTGTTTCCTTGGCCGCTGGCCTTGTCCTCGTCGGCAGCTCTGCTCTTGTCGTCCTTGGTGTGCTTTACTGATACCCGACGGCACAGCTTTAAAATCGTCGCGACCAGCCATGTTGATAGCAACAATTGCGGTGTTACGTACGAAATGTTAATTGATACACACATAGAAAAATTGTTAACAATTTTCGTGAACCATACGACATAACACAAAAGAAAACAACTGAGAGCACAATCGTTTATTACTTACCACATGAAAGAGCCGACAAGTTGTGATACTTTGACATGCGCAGTGCTAACTGTCAAGCGACGTCGAGAGAGCCGCGAATCGTACAGTACTATGTACCCACATAGGTAGCACGCGCGCGATCTCTGCTATTGTTTCGATTTTGATTAGTTCGCGTCTAATTATTATAATAACCCAATTGATAATAACCATCGTCGTGATGCAAAATATGCTACGACGCTCAAACGCTGAACTTTAATTCAGCTCGCAGATGTCCAGACAGCCGACAACAAAATATGTATTTTATCGTGGAATTCATTACAATTATAATGATAGCAATTTTATAGATGTGCTTATTAAATATTATAATTAATAGAATGTGGCATTATATTCTAGTAGAGGATCATAGACGCACATAGGGGGGTGCTTGGGGGTGCGTAGCACCCCCAGGTTTAAAATTAGCACCCAAAGTTTCCTGTAAAATTTATTTCAGTAATCCACCAATAATTTGTAAATTATTATGGTTTATTGAGTTGGACATTTTTTTTTCCATTATCATTATTATTATCTATTTAAATAGACAATATTATTATAGTTCACGAATTCACAGTATTGTATGATTGCCCGTATTTTCGTCTAAACATTAAACAATAAACAGCAAACATAATATTATAGGAAATTATATTAACATTTATCTAATCTTACTTTATATTCTTATTATTATCTACTGTTCACGGTTGGCTAGACAGTCGATGCAATAATTATAAATTTAGAAAAACGTTTTTTGGAAGAAAGTTTAGAGCTGGCCGAATCTGTGGACAACTTTTTTAACTAGGATGAACATAAAAGTGTGTGTTTTATAAACACTTATAAGGTATATTTGATAAAAAATAACTAACTATTTAAAATATTTATTACATGGTCATATCTTTCAAAATATTATTAGTATATCAGGATATTTTGAAAATATCAACAACTAGCTTATCAGCCGAAATGTTGGTCTTAAAGAATAGTGTACCAGCCAACTTTGTATTTGAAGACTTTAAAAATCAATGTCATAAAAGTTCGTTTCCAAATGTCTATAAACTAGTTCAAGTGAAAATGACAATTCCAATTTCTTCTTCAACGTGTGAACGCTCCTTCTCGGCTATGCGTAGATTGAAAAACTGGTTACGCACTAGTATGGGCCAAGAAAGATTTACTAAGCTATCTACGCTTAGCATTGAGAGAGATCTTACCAATAAAATAGATGGGGAAATTATATTTCAAAAATTTGCGTTATCAAACAGGAAATTAAATCTTGTTATTATTTTTTAGGGGGGTGTGGGGGGCAAAGCCCCCCACGGGTCTGTGTACCATAAATTATTCCAGCACCCCCTAAATTCACATCCTATGTGCGCCTATGTAGAGGATGTATATACCTAACTATAATTATCGATTTCGTACTTTCTGAATTCATATTTATGTAACGGACATGTCATGTTGACAACCAAAACTATTCTTCGGCCTTCAATTTCGAGAGTATATTTTTTCAATTTTGAAAACGTATCTTTTTAGTAACTCTGTATGTGCGTGTTAATGAAACCCGATTGATGGGAAGTTAAAATGTTAAAATGTAAGGGGTCATGAAAAAAAATTAATCGAGAAACCAATAAGAAAACGTACCGATTAACAAGAATTTATACACAGTACTGGTTTCTATAAAATTGTTTGATTTCAAATATAAATAAATTTAGGTACTTGAGTGTATTTACATCGATAAAGCGATTTTACGTTTTCCTATTTATTTGTTTGAAACATCGACATTGTTTTTTTTTTCAATTGTGAGTCTGAAGTACAAAATGGAATACTGGGCCGCTTTTTTACCAAAAACTTGTCGAAAAATATATTTTTCTACATCTCTAATACAGATATTTCATTCGTTTCTTGATATCTAGTAGACAACATGACGCGTACAATTAGAACTATGAATGATTATAATCATAATATAGGCATATGAAATAATCGATTTTTGTAAGTTTTTTTTTTGGTAATGAATGTAGACTGAAAATCCTTCGTTCGGATCAAAAACCTAACATGTAACACAAGATTTTTCATAAGTTGTTAGTCGACATTCAAAAAATAAAATTTAAACTTAAATTCACATTACATTTTTATGAGCGTCCGTAGTTCGTGTTTTGACAAAATACGTAACGATCGAGAATATTTTCAAATTATTTAAACCCAGAAATTCATAAAAGTAAATTATAGGTACCTAGTACATGGTAGGATATTATATTATATTATATTATAATATTATTATCGTACCCCACGCTAGGTAAAATATACTCTATATGAATAATATTTTTTATTTTGACTGTGGATACGCCGATGAGTGGATATACGGGCAACTCAATCATCTTAATTTGACAAGCAATTTGTGAAAATTCGATTAGTTATTGGTTATTTTTTACCAATAATTAATGTAACACCATTGATTAATGTAATTGATACTAATAATACATATTTAGATAAAATTAATTGTTTTTTTGTTTTTTGCTAAACTAAATTATATGATAGTTGATTATTATTCCACGTCGATGCCGACCTGCCTAGAAGCATCTGTGGTTGTCGAGTTTGATTGTTATTTATTTTCAGCCAGCGACTATTTCTTACTAAAAAGGTATAGATATACAATTTACACCTTTATTTTATTTAATAATAACTAATTATTTATTAACTTTATTGGATTACATTTCTGCCTAAAACCTTTTCTGTGATTCTCTTTAATTTAAAAAAACTGCACGACCATCCAATAAGTAGTTTTCTCGGTTAGTGCGGTCGTAGAAAACCTCTTGCAATTTTATATAATATTATAGATGTAGATATGATTATAGATAATAATAATAATAAAGATTCTATGGAAATTAAATGTTGAATATACTTTTAATATTATATTAGTAATATACTATGAATAATAGATATAAACAATTGATAGAATATTTATAGAATAATTAAAAGTTGCCCAATTTGGCCGTTTTTGGATTATATTATCAGATTGATAGAAGAATGATAGAACATTCAAAAATATAATACGAATTGTTTGCTTGAAAAATTTTATGAAAATAGATTGCTCACTGGAAAATTTGTTGGTGGTTACTGCCTCTATGAAATACTGCCATCGTTCCTTTAGACAAATATATTATGTAGAATTAAATACTGGGACCAACTGTGCAAATACATGCTAAAAATTGACGAAGAAAAAATTTTAAATTTCAAATATTTTGATTGGTTTGAGGGGGGGGGCTGGGAACATGTACGTGTGAATTTTATTAGGTAAACAGAACATGGGAACGTAGAGTACGATAGTATAAATCAGTGATGGGCAACTAAAAGTTACTAGAGAGCCAATTATTAGAAAATTAAAATCAAGAGGGCCAGAGCTAGACAGCAAAAAAATGGATTATTCAAAATATACATTTTAATTGATGTTAGAGTTTAGACGATAAACTTTAAAATTGCATGATGTGATTTGAAAATGTAGCTCGGGCCAGATAAAAAAGGCTTGTGGGCCACCAGTTACCCACCTCTGGTATAACTCATTGGCATAGTCGACTAGTCAGCTTCGAATCGCGAAGTCAATGCATTTTGTTTAGCAGTTCTTCACAGACATTTATATGCTTAAAATAAAAGTTACGTTGCTGAAAGAAGAAAAAAATCTAGGTACCTACCTTCAGTGTTAGGAACAGATAACAAAAAAATCATCTGGATAAAGATAAAGATAACAACACTAAATTTTATCTAAGATACAGATAAAAGATAAACAAATTAAATTCATCTACCAAAAAGATAAAAGATAAAAATATTTTATTCAGATAAATAACAGATAATTATAGAAATTTAAATTTAAAAAAACATAATTACTTACCGTCATGTAAGTACATGCCTATATAATATGTTTATTCTCGACTTAACTTAATATATCATGTTGTGTACCACCATTCACCAAACATTAACTTCAACATATATAATAATATAAGGAAACAATAAGGTCCAAGGGACTTTAGGGAATAAAAAATTATAAATAAAAATTTGGGAAGTTACCCTGCTGTAAAGTAGTTGTCGAGTGGACCAAAAACAAAATTCATTTAGTTAATAATATTTTTAGAAATAATATTTATTACAAGTTAAAATAAAATATAAACATTATTGAAAAAATTAAATATCATAGAAACAAAAAAATATACTTCAAATGAAATAATACAACTTTTTTTTAATGTAAATAAATTAGGTAGATTATACAAAAAAAAAAAATTCAAGAAATTACTATGCAAAACATAATAATTAAAAGGTACCTAGTTAATAATATTTATTAAAGGTACAATATAAAATTTGTTAAATATGTTCTAAATCTAAATAATAAAAACAAAATATACTTCAAATCAAGTTTTATAATTTAACAATTAATATGAATTAAAAATAAAATAAAATACAAGTAACAATATAACGGTATATTATAAGCATAATAATAAATATTAATTATACCTATTATAAATATTAGATACAATATAAAAATGGTTTAGAAAGTAATATTAAGTAAGACTATTTTGTTGCAAATAACATCTACAACACAGAAGCATATCAAAATGTTTATCATTAAGACGATTACGTCTAGGAGTTAAGATTTGGATAGCCCCACTAAAAAGTCTTTCAACTGGTGCTGAAGAGGGAATAGATGTATTGAATTTCATAAAGACTTGTTTAACTACTGGGAATGAGTCTAATATATTTAGCTCTTTAACTTTTGAATTCAAAAAAGATAAGGCTTCAACACTAGACAAGTTAGAATTTCTAAGGGCCAAATCTGCGTTGGTGGATAGTTCACCATTAATTGAAGAACTATTTTGTGATGAAAAAACATTCCCATAAAATTCAGTATCACTATCATCACTGTTATCAGAAATAGGATTTTCATATAAATCAGAATCAGAAGTTGTTAATTTGCATTCGTTTATGAAAAGTTCTTTACACAAATCTATGTACCTTAGTGGAATCCAACTACATTTAAATAATGGATGGCTCATAGATGATATAATAAAACTTTTACTTTTTGGAGAACTCAAGTCGAACAAATAACTGAACCTTTTTTCAAGACTAGCAATAACGCAATATTTTAAAGGATTACAATATTTTAACAATGATAAATCAATTAATAAACGTCTCAAAATAATAATGGTTGGTGCAACAAAGCCTAAATAATTACGTTTTTCTCCTTGTAATTTATCAAGAGCAATTGTTAATGGTTGCATTATTTTACAATACTCTTCCAAAAATACCCATTCTGTATTCTTTAATTTAGCTAATTTTAATTCTAAAAATACAAAAGTAAGCTTTTCTCTAAACAATAATACTTTTTGAATCGCATCAAATGTGGAGTTCCATCTAGTCATTATTGGCACAGGAAATTTAACTTTGCAAATATCAACAACTTTGTCTGATGCCCCAGTACTTCTACTTAATAGATTCCAAAAAGAATTTAATTTACTAAACACTTGTTTTGAAATATTTATATAGTTTTTATCGGTTATTTTTGCTACATCAGTAGTGGCTATTAAATTTAAAGTATGGTCACAACAGGTCAGGTGATCAGGCAAACTAAAATTAGTACAATCAGAACTATTTGAATCATAAAGCAACTGACCAATATCAACATATTCAATATCTATAGGACTGGACAGATTATTTTCATTATCACTATCAATTTGTGTTTCTTCATCAGTGTCAATGTCTAATTCACCTAAGTTACCTACATAATGAGGATGGGATTCAGTTGTTGAGATTTTAGAAAATGTACGGAATGCTTTGCCAAAGTTACTAGCATTATCGGTTATAATATGGGTGATTTTAGAACTCTTAATTTGATAAGCATCACAAATGTCAGTTATTACATCATTAATATTCAAATAATTATGGCTACCTTTTATTCTCTTACAACTTAAGACATATGAAGACCGTTTATATGAAAATTCATCAATAAAATGACATGTCATTCCCATAAAGCTTTTATTATTGGCACTCCATATATCCGCTGTACAACAGATGTATTTCTGTTTTTCAATTAAATTAGTCAACATGGATACATAATTGTCATACTTAAGTTGTAATATTTTTGATATATTCTTATGGTT
This sequence comes from Myzus persicae, assembly GCF_001856785.1. Taxonomy (NCBI): domain Eukaryota; kingdom Metazoa; phylum Arthropoda; class Insecta; order Hemiptera; family Aphididae; genus Myzus; species Myzus persicae. The sequence continues at coordinate 83,659 of NW_019104136.1, read as the reverse complement.
AGGAAGTACAGTTGAATCAGTTATGCCAGTTAGTCCTTGAATGAGACGACGAAATGACGGTTTTTCACACGTAACAATAGGTCTCATTTCTTCAACTATGTAATTAAACACTAACTCAGTAATCTGAAAAACAAAATACTTAAGGTTTAATAAAATAAAAATGGCAAGATTAAAAATAATAACCAAAATATAATAATTGAACTAAAAGAATAATATGAATTAAGAAAAGAAATCAAAATAATTAATAACTTTGTAAGAATATTTTCTATAGAGGAGTTAAAAATGTAACAAAGGAATGAATAAGTTATATTTCCTAAATATGCATTGATTGCTCAAGTATTATACTAATATAATATTATAGCATCCAAATTGTAAAAAAAATCTTAATAAATTCATAATATTAACAATACTAATAGACATAATATAGATTATAAGCTTGTAGTCTGTAAATAAGAATAATAAAAAAAAAATATAGGCTTATGTAACTTACTTGACATTTAGTAATACTGGTTTTAAAGAATGGCAGTTGCATTTGTTTATTGGGAGTAATTGTTCCTTTAGCATGTTCAGTTGTCTTTTTGAATAATTTTTTACTGTCTCTAACTTTGGATAGCATTGATGCATGTTTAAACTGAAAATAATTGATTTCATTATAAAAATATAAGCAATGACTTTATATGATATTAATGAAAACTTTAGATTCACATAATATTATTAGCTATCATTGACCTACCATTGACTTACCATAGAAATACAAAATACATTTTTAAATATATATTTTTTTATATTCTATAATCAATGATATTACAATATACAAATTACAAATTATTAATAATACATATTATTCAATAGGTACGTATAAATATAATGTTTGTCAAATTTGACAAATTATTTGATCGTGTGAACAGGGCTTATTACATCATATTCAATTAAACAAGTACCAATCAACAGTATAAAAAAAAAAATTATTAAATCTATAAACTAAATTAATAATAAAAAGATACATACCTTAATGTGACTATGAAAATTTCCTGTGGAACCTTTTTGCCCTTGAATTATTTTTTGACATAATTGACATTGTGCAGACATTTTTTTATCTGTATCGTTATTACTTTTTATAATTTTAAAATGTTTCCCATCAAAAAGGTAACATGTATTGTTGTTTTCAATTGGTTCTTCTGTGTTAATCTTAATTATATTTTGATCATCGGAATCATCGGGTTCACAATCAGACTGGATTAATTTCCGTTTACTCGAACTGGCGGTTGGATGTACCAAAAACTTATCCATTTTTATTATAAAATTAATAATGTATTAATGTAAATAATATATGAATATATTCACCGACTAACGTACTCGTTCAACTAAAGAGTAAAGACTAAGACAAATGACAATATTGTGTAATTTTTCGTAGACCGTAATTATCACGACATCACGTTCATTGATTTGAAGAAATAATAAATGCAATAAGATAACGAGTGGGGAAAATTATTTACTTTAAAAATAATATTCTCAAGAATATATCCTAAAATAATACACACACAAGAGAACCTATGGCTAACGGCCGTTTTAACCAGGCGGGTGGCGGGGGTAACCGGCAATTTTTCGTATCACGTACTATTATTAAACATTGAAAAGATATTTACGAGTATTGTGTATTTATGTATACGAAATAATGTTTATTATTATTATACGCCATTTGCAATTAAAATTGGATTAGTCCATAGAGAGATAGTCCATAGATTTATATTATATTATATAAATAGCATCTCACGTATTGCTCGACAGACTTATCAATTGTCATTAAAGGAGCACACAACACAAAAAAAAATTCTTTAAATATTTATATTTCTTTAAATTTTTTTTAATTGTTAAATTATTGTAGCTATAGTTTTATGAAACGATTTTGTGCAAATATGATGTAAAAAAAATTATTACTTTAAGAGATATTAAGAAATGTAGAATAGCCCCGTGACGTCATTGGACCGTAGTCATCACAATTGCCTATCTTATACGTAATACGTGTAAAAGTTCCTCGCTTCACACAACGATTTATCAACCTTAATATTTTATTTTGAAATTTTATTTATGTTTAATTATGTGGTTTTATGTGTTTAAGATGATGCAAGTATTAGAATTGCACTACGATGTTTAGTTTTTTTAATATTAAAAATCTTAAAAGATACATTTTGGTTAAACGGCACGTCATGGCGAGTGGCGCGCGGCGTTCAAACGGGTCCGCCGACCACCGCTATCTTATCTAATAAAATTCTACGTATTTTACACACTACCTACACAGTACACACACACATTTATTTATTATTACATTATATTTTTAAATGTTGGTCGAACGCATGTAGTGTGCTTAGTAACAATTAATAAGTAATAAGTACTAAATAGGAATAATTTATAGTATTTTCAGAAAAACGTCATACTTATATTAAATTTTGTAGAGCACTGGATGTTATTTTACGTACAAATAGTGCCTGAGATAATAAGAATAAAAATGAAACATTTTGGTATAGATCTATCTAGTTTTCACCAAAAAATGTATCTTTTAAATTTATCTAGATAAGTTAAATATTTATCTAAAATAAATACATAGATAACTTATATTTATTTATCTAGATAAGATAAAAGATAAAATAATAATTATCTGGATAATTTATCTAGATAAGTCCTAACACTGCCTACCTTAAGTTATTATATTTTTTAATATATTCAAATATTCTTACTCGGCAGTCAAAGGAACAGTAATTAACCATTTTACATACAGTATACATTATTGTTACAGAGTTGTTAAAATTTGAGGGGTAGGACTAAAAAAAAAATAACAAAAAGAATGTTTTTAGATTATTGAAATTCCTATTATTTTTGTAAATTTACAAATTGTCTTTAAATTAAAACTCAAAATAGTAGTTCCTGAGTTATTGAAATGTATAATATATTACGAATGTTATTCCTTAATTAATATGGCTGTACAAAAGCATATAATTTATGTAATGTACAAAACAATTTTAATAGATTAATATTAATTACTCTAATTATCATATAATTATAGCCCCCAATTGTTCCAAACCAATATCTTGGGCATAATATTCTTAGTACATAAATTTAGAAACTCCTTACTCAAATTTTAATTCAGATACATTATAATTTTCAAAAAGGATTTTAGGTACACAATTTATAAAAGAAAATGGTGATTTTTATTTAACGGGAAATTAAGTTTTTTTAATAATAAAAATATAATAGCTTACCTATTTTCATTTTCCAGATTATTTTTTGAAAAATAGTCAACCGAATAATTCTGCAGTCGGTAGTCGAACAAGTCATTTTTTGTTAATTTAAATAATTTGTTTGGTTAGCTTCCTTTAACCATCAATTAATTAGTTATTAGTCAGTCAGGACCATCACTATGTGCTACTATAATATTTATAAGAAAAAAAGCGTTCAATTGAAAGCTTGTTACTTACTATGCAACATGGATTATTCAAAACCACAACATTAAATCAAACATCAAATTAGAGGATCATTTATTCACAATATAATATTATGGTATTAAAGTAAGTATTATAAGCGTTTGTAAAAAAATAGAGTGTACGTCAGTATACATACTTTTATTATTTACGGTGACTTAACTAAAATATTAGTGTCAAACTGTCAACTACTGTTCTTATTTTACATAATGACACCTCAACCAAATTTAGCACAGACGTGTTACTCAGGAAACAACAGAACTAATTAAAACTGGAATTATAATTTTAAATACAATAAACACATACAACGGAAAGACAAAAAATTTTTATACTAGTAATATGTAAGTACCTAGTATGAAATTGTGAATTTCATTCATTAAAATATTAAAAGCTATATATAATATAATACTAGCTGCCCCGTCACGGCGTTGCCCGTGTATTATATAGCTGTATAAAACCCCTCTTTTACGCCCTTAGAGGTCTAATTTTGAAAAATTCTTTCAAATAATAATAATAATAATATTTACAAATGATTGTAATAATTCTATACACATATTGTTATTGAAAAATGGTTCTATAGTTATAATTATAATACACTCTTTATGAATAATATGTTTGATTTTAATTTTATTAATTATTTTGATTGTGTACCTACATGCCGATGAGCGGCTATAAGTGTAACTCAGCCTACAGCCACCTTTGACCTTGGTAGGCAATGTACTAAAATTCGATTTGATGCAATTCTTAAACCCGATCAAACAATTTTAGAAAATACCAAGTTCATTTGAAAATTAAGAAAGTTGCGTGTATAATTAGTTATTAATTAAAATAAACGTGCAAATTGTATACCTATACACATATTGTATGGCACGCACATCCACGGGCGACTTAAGTTTATTTACAATTTTAAGCGTGATTGCTTAAACTAACTATGTGAACAAACACTTACAAAAAACTCACTTTACAATTTTTCATTAACCTTCCAATTGATTCCACTGTGAAATGAGCACTAAGAAATTATAAATTAACTGTTTTATATTAGAGATAGAAGATAGATGGATCTGTTTTAAATGATAAGCGATAAGCGTGATGCCTCGACTAAGGAAAATAGGGACTTATTTATCCAAAAAAAAGTGTTTTGTTCTTTATTTTTTTTTTTTTTAAAGTTATGGTTACATGTCGCTATGGAAACACACTGGTCGCCGTGCTGTGAAATATGTGTATAGATATACAATTTGTACCTAAATAATTTATTTTTGACGATATCAACCCTTTAAAATCAAAATTTTGAAAATCCTTTCCTAGTGCCCGATGAAATTATTACAAAAATGTATCTTCGAAATTTCAAGTCGATAACTCAAATAGATTCGGCTCTGCGTTGATTATTGGTAATGTACACTTTCCTTTATTTATAGAGATAATAAAATAGCTTAAATAAAAATTTATAATTTGGTGTTAAGAAAACGCTTCCCAAACCTTTGTTGTCTTACACACGTACGACATATAACATTTTCGTTCAATATTTTCAATAGTGTGCTGTAAGTCTTGATATTAGAGTGAATTGACCCATTATCAAAGTTTTAGATAAGAACATTTTCTATTATCACTACGGATTTTTGGATATATTAATTTTCAAGCGAAATATGAGCATTTTTGATTTTTGTTATTTTACATACTCGTATCTTGATTGAAAAAGGAAATATCGAAAATCCGCCGACTCTAAGCATAGATAATGTTCTTTTCTAAAACTTTGATAAAATACTTTAATTCACTCTAATATCAAAACTAACATCACACTATTCAAAATAGGGAATGAACATTTGCAATGTGGTAAGTTGGTAAAGCGGAGACAACAAATGCGTGGGTAACATCCTCTTAACTTATATGTCAACATTGTAAATTGGGGATATTCCAGTATTCTATTGTTTAGTATGTTTAAGTATGTTTTATATAACTAAATAATTAGAAAGTTGAATTAATTTTATATTGTGAGCGGAGTGATGAATGTATTGATTTTACAATGACGTGTGTTTTTTTATTTTTTATTTTTGTGTCCGTCATCACGGTTTGGAGCAGTCAAAGTACCTACTTCTATTTTCTTCAACAGCAACTTCTTTAGTAGTAAAGTGAATCTTTTTAGTGCATTTAAATGTCAAAATTTCAAATTCCTTATAGTTTTCAAAGTGATTGGAAAAACAAACAAAACATTAAGAAAAAACTGGAATTTTGACAAAAAAACAGTTTTCGAAAAAATCAATTTAGGTTTTTAGTGTACTTAACTCTAAACAAAATTACTGTAGACACATGCAATTTTCACTAAATGTTTGTGTCAGCTTGTGTTTCTATACACCATAACATTAAAAAAAAATTGTGCATCATATTGAACTATTTATAGGCATATGCAATTTTCGATTATAATTTGTTTTTTTTCTAATTAATGTAAACTTGAAAAGGTAATACAAGGATTCTCTTAAGTTGCTGTTTGTGGAAATAAAAAATCAAATTGAGCGTAAATCCACAATACATTTGTATGCGAGTTTGAATTTTTAATTTTGACAAAATTCGTAAAAATCACGAAAATTAACAAACTGTTCGGAGTTAGAAATGTATAAAAATGTTTTTTTATACCTAAGATTTAAAAATTGTATACAAGATTACTTAAAAGTTTGTCATCTTAGTGAAAAAAAAATTTCTACTGGAGAGTCAAATTAAATTTTTATGAAAGTTCGAAGTTGACATTTTTATAATTGACGTAGCGATTTTCTTCTTTTATTGTAATTAAAAAACGAATAACTGTAGACACTCGAAATATTCATAATATGTTTATTTCATCAATTCTTACTTGGTAACAGTTTCAATACATTTTGACTTGTTTTAAGCTGTTTCAATTTTCAATTTTTTTTGTTTTTTTTTTCATAAATGTCAATAAAATTTTATTTTTTGGGTCAAAAGCGTGAAAATTTAATACAATGCTCTAGATATGTTATTTCAATGTCAAATAAAGAATATAAAAATACAAAATCACAATTCTTTTCCATACTCATTTTTTCAAATTTTGACAACATTTATCAAATTTAAAATTGAAAAATGATTTTGCATTTAAAAATTTATAAAATTTTCAATTTGTATAGTTAAGGATTGGACATTTAAAACAAGGTTCCACTTAAACAGTTTTTTCCGTAACTGAAAAATATATAGATACTGTTATTATTTACAGATATTTTAAGTTCAAATTTGGACAAAATTACATATAACCCAAAGAATAACGATCTAAGCATTACAAATAAAAACAAAAATTATTCTATTGTTAAACGCTTGACAACAATTATGAATATTATATGGTTTGTAAGTATCTTATAAATGGAAATGTAGTAATTAGGGTTTAAAAGGTAATATTTTAAAAAAGTTGTTCAAACTTTAAATTTTTATTTCAAAAAAAATATTGATATTTAAAAAAATAAATTACTAAAATTAAATTAACAATTTTGCCATTACAATTTGTACAAACAATAGATTTACAAATTGGTTATTTTTAAAAAAATTTTTTTATTTTCATTGTTCAAAAATTAAAATAATAAATGTTACTACTGTACTTGTTCCTTGGATATCTATAAATTATATATATGTATAAAAAAAATGGTATTTAATTTGTCAGGTATTTCTGTTACACTTAATATAACTAACACGAGTCATGTTGAATAATTGCATGATAAATGTAAATATTTATATAAACCTGTTTTGTTTATATAATTAGGATATATTTATTTAGTATAATATTATTAAATATATAATATAATATAGTCATATTTGTATTATGTAATATTTATTAGTTATATAGAAAGATTGATATATCACACAGTTAATACCTTAATGATTAAAAATATTGGTGTACTTTTCTGAATAGATAGGAAATACCTACTATAAAACAAACATCGGGAAAACATACATTTTCTGGGCATGATTTAATTTCATATAGTATTTTTTATTTTTTTTAGCTATCAATAAATTGTTTAAATCATCGAGTTTTTAGTTTTTCGCTAATAAAATAATAGGTCTTAATACTCAATAAGCTTCAGAATATAATATAAGGTTCTTCATAAACTATCTATACGGTAGTTAATAACTGTTAAAAATCTCAGAATTCACTTTGGGTCATTGAGCTGTAGGTCACTGTATCAATCAATTTTGAAATCTTTAATCATTGATTTAACTATGAACAGATAAGCCATTACACAGAAGTTTTCTACAAGAACAAAAGATTCATGTGTTTTATAAATATTTAGCTATAAAATAATTTGTGAATTACCGATTTGATAAATGTTCTCATTATTTGAGCTTAAAAATACTTACACTACAAAATCGTGCCAATGTATTTTTAATTTTTTTCAACTTCTTTAGCAAAAAGTTATCAGAATAATTGTATTAAATTGTCAAGCTTTTTGAGCCAAAAATAAAATCGTATTAAAAATTTAAAATACTGCACAGAAGAGCTACATCCACTTACCTGCTTTTTAAAGTTGTAATTTGTTTCGATTTTAATGTTGCTACTTTAATTTAAAAATTGCGTTTTTCTTTTAAATAAAAAAGACTGGTATATTTTGGAAAATCCGATAAATTTAGTACTGCATTGAATTAAAGCTTTTGATTTAAAAATTGTATTACTATACATTATATTTAAATCAAGTAAAATTTAAATTAATAAAATACAAGAAAAGTGTCACAAGAAAAATATATATTTATTAAATTTTATTTGAGTTGTAACATTCATTGATTAGAGTAAAAAATACAAATAATAATAATAAAGCACTTTTAGTTTTAAACTAAGTATTTTTACTTCAAAAATTCACCTATGGGTGGATGTCAGAAGACTTTCGTTAATTTATGTACAAGTTATGACTCCAGAACACGTTGTGACAAAATAAATGCTCCCCTAAAAAGATCCAACTTTTTTCCATGTGTCAATAATTAGATCTTAAAACTAACATGAGGNGAATAACTAAATTAAAAGTATTAAATTATAATATTTAAAAAAAATAATTGAGGTAAGATGGGACATGTCTTCATCTTGCCCCATTGCATTTTTCCCATCTTACCTCAAACAGTCATATTTGAACTAAACGTTTCTATTGAACTTACAATAAGAATGAACTCTACCAAATTTGCATTAATAGAATACTTATAATATTAGCCCTTAAAAATTATATAGAAGTAATTAAGAATAAACAATTATTTACTTACTTATTCGCTGTCTGATGTCTGCAAAATATTACATCGACGATTGCCGTTATATTGAACACGCACGTGCGCTGTACCACTTCAATATTTTGTTGATATCAAATGATATTATTACAGTGTGACCAACAAACCACATTATTTGTAAAAAATATTTTTCCCAAAACTCAATAGTTTCCGAGATACAACGATGTCCCATCTTACCTCTAGTCCTCGTCTTACCCAAGTTTCCCCTATAGATATACAATTTGTACCTAAATAATTTATTTTTGACGATATCAACCCTTTAAAATCAAAATTTTGAAAATCCTTTCCTAGTGCCCGATGAAATTATTACAAAAATGTATCTTCGAAATTTCAAGTCGATAACTCAAATAGATTCGGCTCTGCGTTGATTATTGGTAATGTACACTTTCCTTTATTTATAGAGATAATAAAATAGCTTAAATAAAAATTTATAATTTGGTGTTAAGAAAACGCTTCCCAAACCTTTGTTGTCTTACACACGTACGACATATAACATTTTCGTTCAATATTTTCAATAGTGTGCTGTAAGTCTTGATATTAGAGTGAATTGACCCATTATCAAAGTTTTAGATAAGAACATTTTCTATTATCACTACGGATTTTTGGATATATTAATTTTCAAGCGAAATATGAGCATTTTTGATTTTTGTTATTTTACATACTCGTATCTTGATTGAAAAAGGAAATATCGAAAATCCGCCGACTCTAAGCATAGATAATGTTCTTTTCTAAAACTTTGATAAAATACTTTAATTCACTCTAATATCAAAACTAACATCACACTATTCAAAATAGGGAATGAACATTTGCAATGTGGTAAGTTGGTAAAGCGGAGACAACAAATGCGTGGGTAACATCCTCTTAACTTATATGTCAACATTGTAAATTGGGGATATTCCAGTATTCTATTGTTTAGTATGTTTAAGTATGTTTTATATAACTAAATAATTAGAAAGTTGAATTAATTTTATATTGTGAGCGGAGTGATGAATGTATTGATTTTACAATGACGTGTGTTTTTTTATTTTTTATTTTTGTGTCCGTCATCACGGTTTGGAGCAGTCAAAGTACCTACTTCTATTTTCTTCAACAGCAACTTCTTTAGTAGTAAAGTGAATCTTTTTAGTGCATTTAAATGTCAAAATTTCAAATTCCTTATAGTTTTCAAAGTGATTGGAAAAACAAACAAAACATTAAGAAAAAACTGGAATTTTGACAAAAAAACAGTTTTCGAAAAAATCAATTTAGGTTTTTAGTGTACTTAACTCTAAACAAAATTACTGTAGACACATGCAATTTTCACTAAATGTTTGTGTCAGCTTGTGTTTCTATACACCATAACATTAAAAAAAAATTGTGCATCATATTGAACTATTTATAGGCATATGCAATTTTCGATTATAATTTGTTTTTTTTCTAATTAATGTAAACTTGAAAAGGTAATACAAGGATTCTCTTAAGTTGCTGTTTGTGGAAATAAAAAATCAAATTGAGCGTAAATCCACAATACATTTGTATGCGAGTTTGAATTTTTAATTTTGACAAAATTCGTAAAAATCACGAAAATTAACAAACTGTTCGGAGTTAGAAATGTATAAAAATGTTTTTTTATACCTAAGATTTAAAAATTGTATACAAGATTACTTAAAAGTTTGTCATCTTAGTGAAAAAAAAATTTCTACTGGAGAGTCAAATTAAATTTTTATGAAAGTTCGAAGTTGACATTTTTATAATTGACGTAGCGATTTTCTTCTTTTATTGTAATTAAAAAACGAATAACTGTAGACACTCGAAATATTCATAATATGTTTATTTCATCAATTCTTACTTGGTAACAGTTTCAATACATTTTGACTTGTTTTAAGCTGTTTCAATTTTCAATTTTTTTTGTTTTTTTTTTCATAAATGTCAATAAAATTTTATTTTTTGGGTCAAAAGCGTGAAAATTTAATACAATGCTCTAGATATGTTATTTCAATGTCAAATAAAGAATATAAAAATACAAAATCACAATTCTTTTCCATACTCATTTTTTCAAATTTTGACAACATTTATCAAATTTAAAATTGAAAAATGATTTTGCATTTAAAAATTTATAAAATTTTCAATTTGTATAGTTAAGGATTGGACATTTAAAACAAGGTTCCACTTAAACAGTTTTTTCCGTAACTGAAAAATATATAGATACTGTTATTATTTACAGATATTTTAAGTTCAAATTTGGACAAAATTACATATAACCCAAAGAATAACGATCTAAGCATTACAAATAAAAACAAAAATTATTCTATTGTTAAACGCTTGACAACAATTATGAATATTATATGGTTTGTAAGTATCTTATAAATGGAAATGTAGTAATTAGGGTTTAAAAGGTAATATTTTAAAAAAGTTGTTCAAACTTTAAATTTTTATTTCAAAAAAAATATTGATATTTAAAAAAATAAATTACTAAAATTAAATTAACAATTTTGCCATTACAATTTGTACAAACAATAGATTTACAAATTGGTTATTTTTAAAAAAATTTTTTTATTTTCATTGTTCAAAAATTAAAATAATAAATGTTACTACTGTACTTGTTCCTTGGATATCTATAAATTATATATATGTATAAAAAAAATGGTATTTAATTTGTCAGGTATTTCTGTTACACTTAATATAACTAACACGAGTCATGTTGAATAATTGCATGATAAATGTAAATATTTATATAAACCTGTTTTGTTTATATAATTAGGATATATTTATTTAGTATAATATTATTAAATATATAATATAATATAGTCATATTTGTATTATGTAATATTTATTAGTTATATAGAAAGATTGATATATCACACAGTTAATACCTTAATGATTAAAAATATTGGTGTACTTTTCTGAATAGATAGGAAATACCTACTATAAAACAAACATCGGGAAAACATACATTTTCTGGGCATGATTTAATTTCATATAGTATTTTTTATTTTTTTTAGCTATCAATAAATTGTTTAAATCATCGAGTTTTTAGTTTTTCGCTAATAAAATAATAGGTCTTAATACTCAATAAGCTTCAGAATATAATATAAGGTTCTTCATAAACTATCTATACGGTAGTTAATAACTGTTAAAAATCTCAGAATTCACTTTGGGTCATTGAGCTGTAGGTCACTGTATCAATCAATTTTGAAATCTTTAATCATTGATTTAACTATGAACAGATAAGCCATTACACAGAAGTTTTCTACAAGAACAAAAGATTCATGTGTTTTATAAATATTTAGCTATAAAATAATTTGTGAATTACCGATTTGATAAATGTTCTCATTATTTGAGCTTAAAAATACTTACACTACAAAATCGTGCCAATGTATTTTTAATTTTTTTCAACTTCTTTAGCAAAAAGTTATCAGAATAATTGTATTAAATTGTCAAGCTTTTTGAGCCAAAAATAAAATCGTATTAAAAATTTAAAATACTGCACAGAAGAGCTACATCCACTTACCTGCTTTTTAAAGTTGTAATTTGTTTCGATTTTAATGTTGCTACTTTAATTTAAAAATTGCGTTTTTCTTTTAAATAAAAAAGACTGGTATATTTTGGAAAATCCGATAAATTTAGTACTGCATTGAATTAAAGCTTTTGATTTAAAAATTGTATTACTATACATTATATTTAAATCAAGTAAAATTTAAATTAATAAAATACAAGAAAAGTGTCACAAGAAAAATATATATTTATTAAATTTTATTTGAGTTGTAACATTCATTGATTAGAGTAAAAAATACAAATAATAATAATAAAGCACTTTTAGTTTTAAACTAAGTATTTTTACTTCAAAAATTCACCTATGGGTGGATGTCAGAAGACTTTCGTTAATTTATGTACAAGTTATGACTCCAGAACACGTTGTGACAAAATAAATGCTCCCCTAAAAAGATCCAACTTTTTTCCATGTGTCAATAATTAGATCTTAAAACTAACATGAGGGTTTCATTGTCTTCACTTGAAAACTGGATTTTTTCAGAGTTGCTCCTAAAAGTAGGCAACGGAGAGTTAACACAAAGTGATGGAAGGATTACCCGAGAAAACTTTCTTGTTTTGATGAACAACATCCAAAATTAGTCCAGGAATGCACTGTGTAAGCACCTTCTATTGAAAATAGCTGTTTAAGTCACTGTATCTGTACACCGAAGACGGAGTGTGGGGGATGGGGTTTTGAATCTCCTGTGTCCAATTTGATCTATTATTTTGTCACAATCATTAAATCATATAATAATATTAATCACATGGTTTAGAAAAATATGTTTACCAATGCAAATATAAACATAATTGATAAAAAAACTAAAAATCTAAGTCAGATATAAGACAGAAAAAGTAATATGAATATAATATGAAGGAATGATTACAAATGTTAAAAAAAAAATCAGTTTAAATTCAATTTTACAGTATTCATGAATATCAATATTAAAATGCAGTTAAAGATACAGAAGGAAAGCGTCATTTTAATACTACATATAATACTTATACACTGCAATAATTTGCCTCAACACCAACAGTTTAACAATCAATTGAACTAATAGTTTAATATTACAATGAGATATATGTATTGCAAGAACAAAAAAAATATATAAAATAATAACAACTTTTGGTATTTTTTAAAATTTAACATTCAGAAAATAAAAACATTTTACATGAAAACAAAAAAAAAATAATCTAGCATTTAATAATCAAAAAAAAAGAATAATATAAAATATGGTACCTAGTAAGTTGTTAGAGAAGATGATGGAGGGTGTTCGGTGAAGGACCAGTCGACCTTAGTCGACGATGAAAATTTTGGACTGCCCTTAAGTGGATGGTATATAGGCAACTTAATGTGCTCCTTGATGCACAGTGCATAGGCAACCTCATGTACCCCTATTGGTTTCGTGCATAGGCAATTCTATATGCCCGTGACAAACCCTCGCGGCGGCGGCAGACAATATGAGGAATGAATGGACGGAGGTGGTACAACGGAGTCAAGGATGGTACAGTTTAATTATTGGGGCGGGGTCCCTGTGGTCTGATCGGTCTGGTGCAATGACCACCGGGCGCAATTATAATTCAGGCTGTACTTAAAATTATTTAAAAACTACGGCTGGTGAAGGTCCGGTCCGGTGAGCAATGCAATCCGATGACCTGGAGCGGCCACTCACACAACGCACTGGGTTGCTGGCGGACTTACGCGCTTGACTCTGGCACCAGTCCCGAGCTCGGGCAAAGAATTGGATTCTCCACGAAGGCTGGCAGGAATGTCGTGATTATATTATATCCGTGTACTCACTCGATCGACTGCGGTTGAAAATGACAAGCACGAAATGTGCCAAGACGTCGGAGTTGAACGTTGACGCAATGTCAACGACGGGCGGTGATTTTAAAAACAGACAACTGCAGGTGATTTGAAGTTTGCCGCAATGGCGTGAACAGAGATTTTATTGCGTGTAATTAACGATACAGAAAAAGATATATAGCGTCTCGTGTATATAATATACGACGAGACGAGCGAACAACAGGTACGACAATAACAACAAGTGGAATTGATATCATTAACAACGATATCAATTGTACATAATAATTAATATTTTACATAATGATAATAGAGAGAAACAATAGATAGGAATAAGAATTATAATGGCGCATGCAAGGAGAGGAAAACAGATAACACCGATTTCTGCACGGGCTCGCGGAGCTTGCGGGGGTTCAGTCGTGGACCTTTGATCGCTGCGACATGGACGATAATATTACGATGTGTCGTAACATAAGTATTAAGTCAATTGAATATGTATATATAATTGTTTAAGGTGTTTATAAAATGCAGTTATAAATGCATCGGATTTTTCAAAATATACCAGTCTTTTGTATTAAAAAAAAAAAAAAAAATTTTAAAGTATAGAAGCAACATTAAAATCGAAACATATTACATACACCTTAAACAATTAAAAATATTGTTTATATGCTAAGAAAAATACATCTTTATGATATAATATAATTTTAATTTTTGTTTTTCAAATTGTTCTGCTTTTTATTTAAATAAATTCCAATTAGCTTTTATATAATAATTGATAATTTTAATTGAGTTAATTTTTATCTTTATCGAAATAGATTTTAGGTATGTTACATTCATCTTTATCTTATACTAAAAGTTTAAATATATCCCAGAAATATTAAGTTAAAACCAATAATTTCAAATAATACCATTACTTAATTACCAAGTATAGCACACACATTTAATTAAAAGAAAAACTACATAAATTGAAATCATCAGTCCGTAGAACCTAATTGTTTATTAATATGAAAGTAACTATCCAACTGTCTATCTGCTTACTTGTTTCAAAATATAAAAAAAAAATGTAAAATTATACAATGCAAAAAAAGATGGTTGCATAAAAAAAGCAACATTTTATAGTTAATAAATGTTTGAAAAAAATTGTTAAGGCTCCAATAACTTAAGTCAATCAAATAAAAAAAAACTATGTATGCTAATGTAGTAATGTGTTGCTTTGTTCAAGAAACTGTCCTGGCATAAAATCAGAAAATAAGTGTTTGTACAATTTAAGGATCAGGACTAGCTGGTGGAGATGATAAATCAATCATAGCACTAACGGGCCTAGAATTAACCCGATTGCTTAAACAACGACGACGATCAGGACGACGAAGACGACCACGCGCAGATGGGCCACTATAGGTCCGCTGACCTTGACGAGTAATTTGTTGTTGTTGTTGTTGTTGTTGTTGTTGTTGATATTGGTGTTGGTGGTATTGCTGTTGCTGGTATTGTTGTTGTTGGTATTGTTGCTGTTGTTGGTATTGTTGTTGTAGGTATTGTTGCTGTTGTTGGTATTGTTGTTGTTGTTGTTGTTGTTGTTGTTGTTGTTGATGATGATGTTGTTGTTGCTGTATCTGATATTGCTGAAACTGTGGTTTGGAGTCTTGACTATTGCTGCAAGCAGATTGTCTGAAGAATTGTTCAATTTGATTCGACATCATCCCGATATTGGTCATTGGAGTAAACATAGTCAAATGCTGGCTAGAAGTTGGAGTAGAACTGGAATAGAATTGGAGTTTGGAAATATCTGGAAATGTCTATAAGCAAAAATAATTTATGTTTAAATAATTAGTATGAAGTCAGGAGAAAATTCACCTGTACCTTTTGAGGACCACAACTTGATGATTGAGTAAATAAGTCATTGTTGTTATTGATCATTTGCCTAGAATTATTGTGGGCGTATTGTTGTTGTGCGTTAACTAAACCACGACTTTGACCATGACCACGACTACGCGAACTTACAGATTGGTCACTATAGGTCGGCTTAGGTAGGAGAACTTTAATTTGTTGTTGTTTCTGTTGATGTAGTTGTATCTGATATTGCTGAGGCTGTGGTTTGGAGTCTTGACTATTGCTGCTAGCAGATTGTCTGAAGAATTGTTTAACTTGATTCGACATCATACTGCTATTGGTCATTGGATTGTGCATACTCATATGTTGGCTAGAAGTTGGAGTTGAACATTGGAGTATGGAAATGATTGGAAATGTCTATAAGCAAAAATAATTTTTGTAAAAATAATTGATATATAGTGAGCAGAAAAGTGTCCTGTACCTTTTGTGGATTAGGAGTTGATGGTAGATTAGATGAGACATTAGAATTCTTCAGGGAGTATTGTTGTTGAGTGTTGTTTAAACCATAATCATGACTACGACCACTCACAGATTGGTTACTATATGACAGCTGAGAAGTGTTAAAATGTTTATAATTAATACCTAATTGATATACCTATTTATTTAAAGATCAAATATTTATTAATATTTAATGGTTGATACTAAAAAATATTTTAAGCATTTAATAAATGATTCATTTGCGTACATTAAAATAAACACTATCAATAATTTGTGACTAACATAAGAAACCGGGTAGGTAAGAGCATAACACATACTTTTTTGTTTTCATTTGTTGTCACTGGCATACCATTTAATGCCACTGGTTCTGATGCTGATTGATTGGCATTAGTTGTCGACTCATCCTGAGTAACTAGCAGGTGTTTAAAATAAGTCGTACATGGCCAATACTGTTCGAAATCCATTTCCGGAGTAAGACGGTTCTTGATCAAATCTATATTGACAACTTCGCAAGAGTCACCAGCAAACAAATGTTTTTTTATACCCTGGACTAGACAACAGAACTTGAGATAAGCTAAGTCCCAATTTCTTATTACAAGTGTTTGATTTTTTAAGTTTTCAATTTTTCCCCCCAAATAGAATAAAGGAACGTATTTTTGGTTTTCTTTTATACGATATGGTAAAACTGCTCCCGAATGAATTCGAATGAAACCAAATTCATTCTGTCGATCATTTTCTTCACCCAGTAGTGTACTGTGACATATTTTTATGAACTTATAAAATTCATGATCATCTTCTAAATGGACGATAAGATCTTTTCCTGCAAAGAACTTTTTATTTCCAAACATTAAGAAGCTATGATTTCGATTAATATGATCCAATAATTGAGCTTCATCAATAGTGATAAAATCCGACCTCACTGGCGCACATGTATATACATCTGCATGTAAATGTCTTAAATGAGTGTTAAGTATCAGAGTTTCAGCCATCCGTGTTGATATGAACTTTAAATGTTCACCATTAATTGTACGTATAATATATGGTACGTTGAATCCTGCAATTGATTTCCAAGAAAATCTACCTAATTTGCACAAAATCATAACATATTATAAAGTATCTTTATTAGAAATTTCAAAGCATAAATTAATTAATTCCTGACTGCTTACCTTTTATGCTTTCTATATCTTTGGGATATTCAGGTACATTTTCTTGATTATTTGCTGTATTTTCTTTATCAGCTGTTAGTCTTGGTTGAATATCAGACATGGTCTAAGTAATGGTTTTTTATAATTATCTTTCAAATAACGAACTATTGCATGGATTTCGGCATTTCATAATTTTTAACTGTAACTAAATTATAAAATTATATTTTAATATAATTAAATTATATGTTATATAAATAATTAAAATTCCAAGGGTGTTTTTTCTTGTTTTGTTTTTTTATACTTTTGTTGAAAGATATTTCTAGTAAAAATTAATAAATCATAATATCTCCAAATATTATTTAAAAATTCTACCAGCGCAGCGAAGAAGTACAGAACAAATTCGGCATTAACCACACTCACTAACTATCATTATGTTCCTTATTTTAGTATAAGGTCATTGGGTGGGTACATATGGTAAACAGAAAACTAGTACGATCCACAATAGACAACGTTTCTCAAACTTTTATGAAAAAAAAAGAATAACATATCAATGATTATTTTTAATTTTAATTTATCTTCGATCGACGGAAATCCACGAGTGGCTGCGAGTGAAAATAATACGATAGTGATAAGATACGAAAAGGCAGTGCGTTAATAGTACATAAGAAATATTTTTGAGTGGTTTTGGGGAAGAATACAAATTCTATAAGGGGAAATGCACACAAAACACAAATTTTGAATACCCGAGAAAAGTAACAAATTATTTGATCAAACCAGTAAATTATAATATTGTTAATATATTATAATACTAGCTAACCCAGCTACGCGTTGCTGTGGCTCAGTAATTATAATACATTGAATCAATTTTTTACTAATTCTTTGGTACAATCAAATTAATATTTTCTAAAATAATTTAAAATAGATTCATTCATATGGGATTGAAAATAAAACGTTTCACCAAAATTTAAAAGTAATAGGTAAAGTATCGAAATGTTGAAATTAAGCACAAACCAACATAACATATACTTTTTGAATTTACATTTTATTCATCTTATATTAAATTATTGTTTGTAATCAGTGACTTACTTACAAAATATACTATATACATTAAAAACAAATAAAAATAAACTGTTTTAAATGAGGTAGATAACATTGACGTCGAACTATTATTTTTTAAATTTTAAATTATTAAAACTAAAAACTATCTAAGTACTACTTTGTGTACAACATTCCTGATTAACCTGTCTTTCGCTTACACGAAGAGATTTGATGGTTTTCCTACACGTGAGCAGGCAACACATAGCTGTCCATGTGAGAAACATGTGTTTTCCAAATCCAAACCGCAAATAGACATTGTTAGGCCTTGAGATTTATTTATGGTTATCGCAAAAGCTAAACAAATCGAAAATTGGGGCCTTTTAAACGGTATTAGAGATTCTGACACTAACAGTGGAATTCGTGGCAACAGGACGATATATCTTTTAAATTTTTCCGTCAAAATTGTTGCTTCGAGAATATTTTCGGTCATTTTTTTCTAAATAATAATTCAATATATCCGGAAAGACACTCTCAATTAGTTCATTTCTCAAATAAAATGTTGTACTTACTTCAGTTAAATGGTTCAAGGTGTTCAATAGAAACTTCACTACACTTACACTTCACTGAATAATACTGATGAATACGTCGTACCGAACTTCGCATTTTATACCTTTGATCTTTCTAGAAAATTCTATAACTTTCTTTTTCACAATGATTGCAAAGCAAGAATATTGAGGGCCCCAATCGAGATAAAAACTTTCCTATATATTATGGAGATAGAAGATATATACTATATAGATTATAGATGGTTTGTCGATAAAACACACACAAAAGAAAAAAGGTCAGGTTACAGGTAGCTGAAAACTCACTACGTGGTCGGTGACGGTAATACCTGAAATACACCATGCAATTATACATAAGTATATAAATGTATTAAGTTAATTAATATATTAAAACATTTTAGATAAAAACCATCCTATCTTTTAAGTTGGATCAAAATACACAAAATGTAAAAAGTTTCATCAAAATCCGTTCAGTAGTTTCGGAGTTTATCATACATCGTGACACGAAATTTTTATATATATAAGATATTTTTATTTATGTATTTATAGATATTTACCTAGACAACCAATGAGTTCTGATTTAAATATTCCTGAAGAGTGGAAAACTACAATGAAAGCTGAGCCTCGGTCATTCATAATATAATATTTGACAGTGACCGACCTGATTCAAGAATTTTGATATTTGCTTCTGATTTTGCCATAAATATTCTAGCAAAATCTAAATCATAGTTTATGGATTGTACATTTAAGTCTTCATCTAATGTGTTTCAACAACTTTACGTGATACAAGGTGGGTATAAACGTAAAGTATCTTCTTGTGTGTACGCGTTTTTATCAAATAAGTAAAAAAAATCGTATACAAATGTTTTACAACAAGTTATCATTAAATGCGTTCAAGTTTCTCGACATCCAAAACCAAAATATGTTATCATGGATTTCGAAATCGCTGTTATGAGTGCAACAAATGACGCTAGTCAAAGTGTGTTTTTTTTTTAATTTTTACAAATCTGCATGGCGAAAAACTTGACAATTAGGTATAATATGTTCCTTGTACAGAAATAACATATATGTTAGAATAGTAGTTACGGTATGATTAACGCTTTAGCGTTTTTAAGCCTTAGTTAACTAATAGATGGAATTGTTCATTAATATACGACACCTATAGAATTGCTATCGTTACTAAAATATTTTGATAAAACTTATGTTAGTGGGAAGTCTGGGAGCCCAATATTTTCTCCACACTAATGAAATGTACACGAAATCATTTTAAATAATTTAATAGACACAACAGAACAAACAATTTTTGTGAAGGGTGGAATAGTTATTTCAATAAACTTGTAGGAACAACTAATCCATCATTTTTTTTTAGTAATAAAGTGTATCCAACAAGACGAAGAGACAAGGTGGATTGAAAGAACTCGTTTTAAACCAAATAAACTTACATAATATCTAAAAGCGCAGTTCAAAAAAAAAAAAAAAATACTTTGCAATACAAAACACACAACGAATGTGAGAGCTTCTTAGGTAAAGAATTTCAAATAATAGGACAATTTTTAAATAGTTATTTAAAAATGTTTTAAATAATTATTAATCATAAATTATATTATACTATATTTTATATTTACTTTATCTGCCTACTACTTTGTATGCACTTATTTGTGTATTTTGTTAATTTTGATTGCTAACATTTTTGTTTTAAGTATTATTTAAATTTAACTTGTTGACGATGATGGTATATTAAATTTAAATTATAAACATTTTAAATATTTTAGGATCTTTGACAATTAAATTTTGAATAGTACCAGTTTTCCGCGTTTTTTTTACTTTTGTTATAAATAGTATTACCTTAAAAATATTACGAGCATCGGATGTATATATAACCAGTGAATAATATTAAAAATGAAAATGATAATAAAGTTCAACAATGTATTGCATTAACTGTGCCTATATTAATGACTTTTACTTCATTTATTAGTAAGATAACTGAAACATCGCAATTCACAATAACACGATATCACTACAACTATTTTCTAAAATATTATACGATTTCGAGTAATATGAATTTATTTTATTTTAGTATTATAATAATGTCAGTAAATATAAATATAAACGTATTAATACTTTATTATTTTCATTTTCATTGTTAATTTAAATTGTATTTATAATTTAATAGTACATACTTAATTATTAGAGTATTTGTGAAATCTCTGGTAGGCAAATATTAAGCTACATAATAAAAATTGAAAGATTTTAATGAGTAACTTTTTGGATGGTTATTACAAATTCTACTTTTTTAGAAACTACTGGCAATTTTTCAGCAGCTGTTCATTAGTACAAAGTAAGAACTATAAAGACTTCTATAGAATTGTGTTTAGCAGCAAATAAAACATAAACGGATAATTAACGTATTTAGATACCTCCTAAAATAAAGAGTCATATTGGGTCTGAAATCGTTACCTCTGTTGGCCATTTTTGAAGTGTCTGCTGCTTGAAGTTCGCTTTATTTCAACGAAGCTATAATCCCATAGTGGTGGCATTTGAAAAAAAAATAAGAAAACAGACTAACTGCAAAATATTATATTATAATTTAAAAATTATGTCGCAAATAATTATTTAGCTAACGTAATAATTGAAATAATCGGCGACGGCGGTGGACAGTCTTGCAACGTTTTGAAACCGCGTAACGATACGAGCTATGGCAGTAGCACTACTGACGAACCATGAAGACGAATGTACTAGAACGACTCGAACAGTGTCTGCAGGTCACCTGCCACCAGACATTTTCTGTGGTGGGGATTCAGTTGATGGACGGTGTATCGAGAGGCTGCAACACGGCAATATAAGAGTGAGTAAAATATTACGAGGGGAGAAATTGGAGATAATATGCAACATTTAATTTTCAAAGAAATAATTTGTAGTAAGTAGGTAAATAAAACTTAAACGTCACATACGTGGTAAAACAATATCATATATACTAAATTATCGAGGAAATTATAATAATTATTTTGCAGGGCTTACAAATGTTATAATACCATTATGATTAAACTTAACTAAAAACGGTTGAAATTTGTAATTAGAAGGAAACACGATTAACAGAAATTATTAAATACCTCAAAACAAAATATAACGGTTGACAAAAACTGACCCATAATAAATTTTTTTAAATCTAATTAATAAAAATGTATACCTAATATTCTTTTCGTATAAATATTTATTTCGTACCATTTATTTTTGTCAAGCCAACAATATTAACATTTATTTATTTTCTGTATCCCAGGTATCCGATTAAGGGACGACGATATATATATATATATATATTTTAAATGGCCAAACGGGTATTGTATAAGGTATAATATCCCATGTGTGAAAATGAAACACCTACTGCGAGGGTTAGCTGTCCATGCCATAAAATATATGTAACTACAATCAGACGATACACATTTTTAATCTTTTGAACTTCATTTCTGTTAAATATGATTTAGCAAACATAATTTTTGCAGGTGTTCATGTCATGTAACGGCTGCAAGTTTAATCGAACCGATATCTTATAATATGATATATATAAATGTTCGATACTTGTGTTATTTTTCTGAGTCCCTTTGCTGCACATAAATTGAAATAGATACTTATTTTTTTATTTCTGAACTCGGAGAATATGAAATATGTTGGTGTTCACATTTCTGGGGAATTGTTTCCAGATATTGCACAATATATATATGTGCATGTATATTTTTCAGGGGCTCGAGTCCCTCTGGGTTGAAGAACTCGGCAAGTACAAATTGTCGTTGAACTCACTTTCTGTAAAAATGGTAAAATAAATAAATAATTTTTGGTGTTCAGTCCGAAGTACATGTTGCATAAGAAGAACCCAATATCGTATATATTATGATACATGATAATTATTATATTTTATGTTGTATTATATTATGTTTAATGTGCTGTTATTCTATGAATATAATTACGTTTTAATACACATTTAAATGTCATACTACAGAAACTCCTTTCAGTTTATTGAGTTTCGACATAAAGTGTACTATATAACATAGTCTCACGCGTTTAAACAAAATTTACAAATATTTTTATAGTTAAAATTTATTTGTATTTCCAACATTCATAGCTCAGAGTTTAAAATATCTTAAACATATAAGCAGTGTTTTTTGGAGTTGTTTTATGTTCAAATTTTTACAAAATTACATAATAAATTACCTACCAAGAATAATGATTTTAGTTATTTTGATATAATTTAAAAATATTATCCGTGGTCTCGTGGGTACTTGAAAGTATTTTATTATATTTTACAAACAAATACGTTAAAAAAAATGTTTTGCCAAAAATGAATTTATTCAACCGTAGTACGAATGCTTAATAGTAAAATAAAGTATTTTAATCACAATATAAACTAAATTACTAAGTAATATTATTATTGGCGTACAGAACGTCTTAGCTCAGAATAGTTTTTCGTATACAGTGAATTAATATAATTGAATTCAAGTTTAACACCATATACTACAGTGACCCACTTGTAACCAACTGTACAGCAGAGTGACATAAACTTACAAACTTTTTAAAGTTATATCATATAAATGTGAATGTTAACATTATTAAAATAGGAGTTATATTAAAAATGTCTTATATATTATACAAAAGAACGCCCGCGAGTGGCTTCAATTCAAGGAAAAAAGGTGGCGTAATCGTAGGGCCTACAAACTGGGCCCGCATATTAGTATTGTTTTGAAAGGGTATAAAATGGTACAAGACGTACCCATTTAATATTTGGTTAATTAGGAAACAGGTATTCCTGTAAAATTAGTACAAATACGCACATATACGATCGTAGGTTAGACTTTGAATTGTTCACATTTCGAAATAGACAGTATTTAATAAAATATATTTATTCGAATTTCTCAAAGTTGTAGATTGGTAAATATGTTAAGTGTTTAATTAAGTCACAAATTAGTGATAAAAATACGTAATATGAATAACAAGTTGTGAATAATTTTTTATGTTTTCATACATATTTAATACCTAGTGAATGTCCCTTAAATTAACATCATCTTGTTCATAGGCGCCCATAGGAGGAAATAAGAGGGCATTTACCCCCCCCCCCTCCCTTTGGAATTCATATATCATGTTGAAAATCGTAACCGTTATTTTGATTTAAATAATCAATTCATTGATATTTTGACTTAAGTATATTATTCTCGATTATCAGCGTATTGTGTGTATCGGTCAATCTATTTTCAAAACGAAAATACAATAACACAGCGGTACCGCAAGTGGGCCAGGACGACGGAACGATCAAATGCAAACAACGTACATATAAAAAAATAATGTTTATCTGCATAATACATTATTATGTTATCTATATCATTCCGGCTCCGTGAACCACAGATGTCTATAGTCGTATTAGAAAACTAACTCAAGTTATCAGTTGAACCATGTTGCCGGTTGGTCTTATACTCTTATATGGTATTTTATATTTTGACTATTAAATATGTAGTATTGTATTTTATTATTAATAATTATATAAAATAATTAAAATTTATATTTCACATGTTGCACAAATGTTGGACTTTGTATATAGTACATAATATTTTCTATATTGGTGATAAATTCGTTGATGTGGGTTATAGGTCACCTGTTCGTTTAGTCGGCTTAAATGTTGTGTACTGACTAACAACGTGGGCTATCCGTTCGCATTAGGTAGTTCGTCCGATGTGTAGGTATACTCCGAGGGTTCGCACGCCCTATACATAACATGCCGTATATATATTATTCTGAAGGTCGGTGTTCCCGATATGCTGTTATAATACAAAAAAAATGTACCGAAAATGGGTACATATCATGACATATCTGATATATGACCGTCATATATTCATGTTTATTTAATCACGGGTAGTTAAAAAAAACTAACATAATAAACGAAAAAAAAACATTTATAAGACACGTATTGTAGTGTTTGGGAGGGGTCGCAAGTACACAGACGTTACAACAGTGCATAGCAGGTTATCATAAAAATATTCCGAGTCGTCCATCGTTAATTGGTATAAATTATTTTAAATTTCCTTAGGTCGAAGAAAAAATACATATTTGAATAAAACAATATATTATATAATATGTTACCTACAATAAGTGTACGTTACGCCCCGCTACTGCGTCAAATATAAAATGTCTAGCCTTCGGATAAGAGTTCGTTGATAGGTTCCATGATATGAATTTTTTTCTATATTATGTTATGACAAGACTACTTACAAATAAACTTTCCGACTATGTCACAACTCACAGTTCAATTGACATCTCAATCGTGGCATTTCAAATCTATTATATGATTATATAGTATCATCAAAAAATATATTATAAGTAGATTGGTGATAAAGTTTTTAAAAATGGGAATACACTAAATCTGACCTTATAATATTTCATTATCAAATAATGCAATTGATTCAAATATATGTGGTCCATTATATTATGTTGTATGAATCACGATCTATAATATAGTTTATCATCAGTACACTAAAGAATTGTTCAAACATCTAACTGACGAGCTAACTGATATTTGCCTCCATAATTGTATTTTCAATTTAATAGTGACGAGGTTTAAAGTTGCTTAGCAAACTGACTGCTTAGGAAAATAAATCAGAAATCGGAATCTTGTCGATCAGCGTTTTCAATTAAAAACAATATTAGGTGTAGGTAAATAGTTTTATTACATTTTTTCGTTGAATATATTATTCCTAATTAATCCATTTAATCATATAGTATCGCTGGAGTATTGATTTTGTAGCAAAGGAAACAGTCGCTGTAATTACAGATTTCACTGGCAGTTAGAATTCTAGATTTGAGTACTCGCAGTAATATTTCACGTTTTTACAATTTCAAATATTTACGTCTTTCTTATGGAGGAAATTAAGGTGGAATAATTTTTCGTATTTTTTATCGTTTATTTAAATGCATTCTCCGGATTTATAAAAAATATTTTTTATCCCGGAATCACTTACAACTATTGATTTGGGTAATCTGAGTACAATCATAGTGGTTTTCAATATTTGTTATATTGTGTCAAATGTAAATGATGATAAACGTTTTCTCGTGATGGAAATTTAAGTTAGGCAATCGAAATAATCCTTACATTATGCTCGCATATTTACGTACTACCTGCAGTTACTAAACCTTAATTGGTCATTTTCCTTAAGGGTATAAAAAATGTATTGTAGCCCCATTATTAAAATCATTTAATAAATTATTGCGTGGACACTTAGAGTATGTGCCATATTATACAACTGTGATTTTTTTTAAAACAGGCCTTCCAAAATTGTTTTGAACGAGTGTTGTGGTGGATGGTTTTATTAGACTGCAGTTATATCATATACATATCTATATAGATGGTATTATTTAGGAGGGTGACTTAAAACGCGAAATTTGGTACCAGGACTACATCTGTATGATGTACCTCTCCGGTAGTTCCGGCGGCAGCATGTAAACTCCTACACGAATAACCTTATTACATTTTTACCTGTAAGCCAAAAATACTGTAATCTTCAACAAAGACATTTTTAACTGAAAAAAAAGGTGATACCCTAGACTCCAACATTTTTACTTGAATACATGATTTCGGTATTGAAAATATCAAAAAGCTAAAAATGATCATATCTAAAAAAGTTGAAAATAATAATTACAAAAATATATTTTCATAGTTAAAAAAAAATACAAATACTGTAATAGAATGTGTATATGCTCTAGCTGTGTATTATGACAGCGGTATGATGCGAGATACCTATAGCGGAGATTGCAGTGGCTGCAAGGGGGGGCAATAGGGTAAATACCCCCCATTGTGCTTATTATATTCAAATTTATTACATTGTAACTTGTGAGAAATATTAGTTATATTCAGCATTACGTATAGTTATAATTAGGGTTTGGCACTTCTTGCACTTAAAATTATCGAAATATGCAGTCAAAATCGTCAAAATATGCTTTAAAATATGCAGCTAATTTTTTATTTTGTTTTTAAAAAACATAAGATTATAAATTATAAATTATAAAAATAAAAATTTAGTAAGTACTTAATATAATAAAAATAATTTTTACACGGGTTACTCATCTCCATCTGTATCAACCTAGGATTCATTAGGTTTTACCACAACTATACAATTGTCGATAAAGAGACTATCATCGTAAACGGACTTACGTGTTAGATACGACAGACTAATACCATCCAATAATGATTTTTCCCGACAATTTTACGTTTATATAAAAATATAAAAATGTGAAATATGCCCAAATATGTTAAAAATTACTCAAATATGCGCTTTTCTTAAAATATGACGAAATATGCAAAAATATGCAAATTCAAACTTAGTATTTAATTTCGTCATTTAATATTACACATTTATAACTCACTTAGAATAGACTACGACCACTACAAAAAACATGCAAATGCAAGAAGTCCCGAACCCTAGTTATAATGATAATAACGTACTCACTACACAAAAGAATGGTAATATTAAAAATTATGTTATTAAGTATGAATAGTATCTGTTGGATAAATTTTAATTTGATGGCCACGAGCTTATAAAATTCAATAACCCATGTTATGTCCCTAAAATATAGAGTAAAAAGAATTAATAAATAAATTTAAAAAACAAACAATTATTTTTATTTTTATACTTAATTAAACTTACATAAAATAGTAGCCCGATATATTATGTAAAATACTTCTGTAAGTAGTATATTTCAATTGTGTATTACATAATATAATTTTAAATTATACTATAAACTGTAGCTGCGTATAAACACCAATGATTGGTATGATTTTTGGACTCGACATTATTAATAAGTTAACATCATTTTTCAATTCATAGCTCAAAAGGGGGAGCTTGGAGTTGCCCCCATCTTAATTTTTTCATACCGTGAGGGTAATTTATTTGCAAATTCTGAAAACCAATTTGCAAATATTTGCAAATTATTTGCAAAATGATAACAAAACTATCAAACAAATTGGTCATGGTGGGGGGGTTGGGCAACTTCACTCACATCATGTCGGCACTTGCAATACAAAATGTTTAAAATAGATCAGCGATAGTATAGTATCGCATAATGTCCAATATCGATAAAACATGCTAATCTCCTTCGTATCGGTAATTCCCAAATAAATTGGCGTGTATTGCCGATACTAAATTGGAAAAAAATTAATTTTACTTTTTTGTAATATTTATTATTTTATATTTTATAGGAGTTAACACTATATTTCATAAGCGTTAACACTATGTCTATGTAGGAGATTTCCTACATTTGTAGGAGTTTATGTCATGGCGCCATCATACGCTACGTGAATAGGAGCGCGATTTCTATCATGCTGTCCAGCTGCAATTACCTATACTGCAGTCGATATGACAAAGTACCCACAAATTGTTTTGTTTTTCACAACATCGCTTCATTCAAGCTTAAATCTAGCAAAACTTACAGACATTGACCTAGTTTTAGTATAGACTTATACAAATCATGAATATGACAACAACGAAATTATTTAAACAAATAACCGCTTGTAGGTAGGTATCTATAACAAAAAATACCAAAGTATTTCTGTAATGTTATTTGTTACTAAATAATAAATAGTACAATTTTTTAATGAAAAAAAAGTTATTTAAGTAAGTTTAAGAATTTTAAAATAAAGAATATGTCAATATTTGTACATTTTACTAGATTTAAACTTGAGTGAAACGGAGAGGTGAAAAAACAAAACAATTTGTATTTTGTCATATCGACCGTACCGTAGATAATTACGACTGGACAGCATGATAGAAATCGCGTACGTATTCAAATGGCTAATGATGAGTCGGGATTTTCGGACTGCCGGAGAGGTGTATCATACAGATGTAGTCCTGGTACCAAATTTCACGTTATAAGTCACCCTAATGAATAACAAGACATATATAGATGTATATGATATATTTTCAGCCTAATATAACCATCCACTACAACAGTCGTTCAAAAACAATTTCTGGAAGGTGCCTCCTTTAAAAAAACTTCACAATTGTATGATATAATAGATACGCAACATTTTCAAATCCTCACAAATAATATTTTTGAATAATTAGGTACCAAAAAATACTTTAAATTGTTATTTTCTTTTAAATATCTAATTTCGTTCATATTTGACATTGAAATATTGAAAATAGGTGAATGGATATTTTTAAATTTTATGGTTAGAGAATATCTTACTTATTTGGAATGTTGTATTACATATTCAAGTTTTATGTATACAATTTAAACATTTTATAAATAAATTTTTATCATCATTACAGTTGTCAACATTACATAGGTACTATGTTCATCATACACTTACCTGGTTATCGAAACAATACTACAAAATATTCAATCGTAGTCTGACTTAAACATTTTAAACTCCCAGACTTACGTATAAAAAATCTATATAATGCATTTAAAAAATATTTCATATATATTAATAAGTTATTAACATTGTTTAAATTATACATTATATGCATTAGTTATAACTTAACTTTAATAAGTATCTAATTAAAAATAATAATTTATGACAATCATCGCACTTCGTTGCCCGTTAAAAATTCCACCTCTATTATTGAGACAATACTTACTTGAGACAATACGGGAAGTATATTATCATGAATTCAATCCAACTACGGTGGATTTCGGACTCCATGTGAATAATATGCATTATTTTTTATTTTTTGATTGTGAACACGTTGATGAGCGGCTATAAGTGCAACTCGGACACTTTGATAGGCGATGTGGAAAAATTTGATTTGATGCAGGCTCGAACCTTATCTGACCGATTGATCAATGACAACTCAAAAAAAAACTAATTTTTACTAATTCATTTTCATATAAACATATACATAGATACAGATAGATTGCAGTATTTCATTTTAACCATTCATATCTACAAGCCGACACGGTATAGAAGATAACCTTAATATCTTCCATACCGTGACGCCGATGAAACACATAATTAGACGGACAACAATGCCTGGTTGCTTGTAGCGAGGAAAACCCACGGGCGCCGTGCCGTAAAATGTATATTTATATGTATACAATTTACATGTAAAGACTTTATTTTTACCGATTTCGGCCTTTTTAAATCAAAATTTAAAAAAATACACTCTTAGAGCACTGTAAAATTATAATTTTTATCTACCCTCAAAATTTCGAGTCGATAACACTAATAGGTTCGACTCTGTGTTGATTATGACAGGAGGAAACTTTCCTTTACAAGTTTAAATTATTGCATATTTAAAACTAACAATATGTTTGGACGTATCATTTTGGAGGATACTTCGCATAATATAGGTTAACACCATCAAATACTATATATTTTATATGTATTTGCCTCCGCCACCGACGATACACACACACACATAAGCACAACATTACCATTTTATTTATCTTATTTTATTTTTGTTTTAATAACGTCTTGAATTATAAGTAGATTATGTTAACTGCTTAAGGGTTGTGTTTATGATTGTGTACTTCTTGGATTCAGTTCAATAGAGATATGAAATAATAGTGGTACCTACAGGTACAGGTTATGTCCCGTTGTTATTGTATTATACCTATCAACCTTTGCTTGCGAAATCACCCAGAAAATATGTGTAAATAATATTTATACTAATTACTTTTTTTAACTACCTACCTATATCACCTTTTTATCAATTAACTCTGTATGTACCTAGGTTCTTATAATACGATTTAAGAATATGGGAAGGTAGCCAGCAGCCAGTAGGTTAGGTTAATGCACATACACATACACACACAGTCAAGCACACTTCTGCTCATGTACTGCCACAACACACCTGCCCACCTGTAAATAAAAAGATATGTTATAACAATATTACAAAATCACAAAATGCATGCAGAATAATAATATAACATATAACGTATATCACTATTAGTTTATGCTACAAATCGTCGCAAATTCAGTGCCTATGTGAACCTGTATTCCTTATATATTTTTCTTTTTTAGTTTTAAGTACCTAGTTAAAATCAGTTTTGACGGAAGTTGTTGTGAAAACTAGTTTTGGCTAGTTGAAACAATTTTTGTCTAGTTAAAACTAGTTTTGACGAATTTCGGGTCTTAAATATAACAGATATAATATATACAATGTTCATACATATATAGTATATAGATTATAGGTACAATAATATTTTCCATATATTATATTATATCAAGGACACTTAACATAACACAGCCATATATATATAACATTTAGGTAAAGAATACATTGTAAAGAATATTGCAACAACCCTCGCCGCCACAAACTCCATACATACACACATACACACACATTTATATTATATAAAATATATATAATAAAACCGGTATATATTTTGTTATGTACAAAATAAATTCCAAACCAAGGGGGCAAATGGCGATATCATCTGTATATTATACCTACCTTTTTTTAACTATCTACCTATATCACATTTTTCATACGATTTAAGAATATGGGAAGGTAGGTTAGGTACTTGCTACCTACAATTTTTTTCGTAAATCATGAAACAAGTTATAAGATAGAACCATTGGAGAGGGGGGTAAATCAAGGTTTTAATTCTGGTGAACAAATTATTTTGCTCACCCCCTTAGATTTTTATCCAGTTATGCCACTCGTGACAATAATATTAAACTGTTCCACTTACACTCGTGACCTCACAAAGACAATCATGCACACACATATATGACGAATTTTAAAAAACGAAGTTTCTGCCAAGCAGACCCCTGTCATTTTATACAATAACAATTATATATACGATATTATTATAATATGCGTTCGGACAACATTCAATTCTATGCATATATACTCGTACATATGAACAGAATTATGAAATGTGTATTCGACTCCAAACAGTAGTTCAATACCGTATTTGTACACATTATAATGTAATACATATTTTTCTTTACGAATCTCCCTTTTTAGTACAATATAACAAATATTATTTTAATATTATGTTCGAGGGTAATCTTCCGTTCTTTTGTCACATACAGTTAGCATTTAAAAGATCAATTTTATGTTGTCCATTGATAGGTTCTTATTAGGTATGGTAATTATTGATACTTTACTAAAATCGTATAGTGAAAATACACTGGTCGCAAACACACGCACACGGGCACACACACGCTCACGTCCACTCATGCACTGCCCCAACACACCAGCCCGGTTGTTTTGGCTGTAAATAAAATATTATAACGATATTACAAAATCACAAAATGCATGCTGAATAATAATATAACAACATAGAATGTATCACTATTGTTTTATGCTGCGCATCGTCGCAAATTAAATGCGTAGGTATATGCAAATCTTGGCCACTTATATATCATCAAGTTATTTATTTATATTTTCACCTTTAAAGCTTGGTCACTTAAGTTTGGTCCTTATTCCTCATATATTTTACTTATTTAATTTTAACTAATTATAAACTGTTGTTAAAACTAGTTTCGACGAATTTCGGGTCCTCTTCACTATAACATATTTAATATGTACAATATACATGCATTTATAGTATATAGGTACAGTAATATTTTCCGTACATTATATTATACCAAGGACATTCAAGACGGCACAGTCATATAATATAATACTTATGAATACATCGTAATGCGTATTGCAACAACCCTCGCCGACACCAACCCCCCCCCCCCACCACAACACACATACACACACACATTTATATTATTTGTATAATATAACCGGTACCCATTTCGTTGTATAGAAAAGGAATTCCAAACCGAGGGTGGTGAAGGGCGATATCGTCTGTATATTGTACCTACCACATTTTATATTCGAAGGTCAAGTATGAAAATATAACACTGTGTAACAAGGAAAAGACCTTGTAGTGGTGCGTAACATGTTGTTTTTATAAATACAATTTCTAAAACTTCAGAATATTATCTTTCAGGTAATGGTTTTACGTGTTTGAAAATATAGTTTACGCGTTTACGCCATACCTCAGCTGTTCATCACGACGTCCGACACAGGTCCTATAGTTTTAAAATGATAATCGAATAAAACATTTGTAGAGGTTCACAGATCACTATATCATGATTTTAAATATATTTAAATGTATAGCAATATTAATATATAATATTATGTAAATGTTGCCAATGTACGACGAGTTGTGAGAAATAAGAATAGTTATTTACACTGTGTTGATAAGAATATAAGTTGACCTCAAGTACATGATCACTATTGTTATTACGAGAATAAATTGGGTACCAAAGCTGTAAAAAAATGCATCAGATTTTTAATTTTTTATACACATCGTGGCTTTCACACGCTTTCACACGCTATTTTATATTACTATAATTTTTTGCTAAATAACTACCTATCATTTTCAATTCACTTAGAAATCGTCTACCCTTGTATTACTGTATTACTAAAAATCATTGTCATTTATACTGCCGATAGTACGTTCACAACAATTTTAAAAATTTTTAGTCAATTAACAGGTAAAAATTTGACTTCAAATGTTCAGGATTTACAAATTTTATAATTGTTATTGAATATATTATGTATTATTTAACATAGCTTGAAATTCACGGAAATTACACCGTCTCACATAAAAAACCACTCCCTCTACTCGCTCTGTTGCAAGACAACTAGACACTCATTTCGACCTAGTTAATGTTTTTTGTACTCGATTCGGAAACAGATTAGTTCGTATATGATACATGTGATAATTTCCACAACTTCTAAAATTATTTTTTCTGTTTGAAATTGTATAATATTTAACTTATGTTTCTTATTCCTTAATTTTTCTAATATTTGTTTATACAATGGCCATTGCATATAACCAATTGATCGACTGATTTTATTCTACATTAAACTTATTATATATGTATATATGTGTATATATATATATATTTATATATTTGTATAATGTCTGGTTTTTTTTTATTATTGTACATCTTTTTAATGGTTTTCGTTTAAACACAAGGGTAATAAATTGCTGTCGACATTAGAATATACCTCAATACCTGCGGTATACAGAAATACAGAAATTCGGGTCGAAAGACGCCGCGACCCTTCATGAGGCTATATACATACAATGTTTATAATATATGGTTATACAGTCGAAGGTAGACATTAAATTCTGTGCATTTATATACTGGAAGATTTTATAAACATGATCGCACCATCTTATCTTCGATATTCTTATGTTTATTAAAAATATAGTTGTTTTATTACATTTTTAATTAGAATTATCTAATTTTTAGCTTACAAATTTAATGCAAAGTTCCTCATGAGTTTCTTTAATGGAAGTTCGAAAATATAAAAGATACATTTTCACCATTATTTTTAATATAAATATTAGTTCAAAGTACTAAATATGTTGAGAAAAATCATCAAATCTCGAGAATTTTCAAATTATTTTTCAGTTAATAAAAATTATTTCGTGTTGAATTCGTAAAAATATAAAAATTTCGATTTTATTTTATTATTTTTAAAATTTTTAAAGCGGGTAAGTACAGTAAATTACATGTGGATCACTGTAATGGACGGTGTTAAATTTGAATATACGAAAAACGATTCTGATCTAAGACGGTCTATCAGCCTATATAATATTATTTTGTATTTTAGTATATTTGATTTTATAATTGTGATTTAAGTAAGTAATTTGTACAAGATTTGCAATTCAAGATTGCATTCAAGTCCGTTTCCTAGTTATATCTTATATGTATATGTTATATACCAAGAACTAAGTATTATCTCATCTCTTCTGGATAAAAAATGAACAAAATTAAATGCAGTTCTTTATCAGCGTATCTCGGTTTTTACAGAGATGGTACATAGTTTCAAGTTTATAAAATTTAGGTATGCACTATGAATATAATATGATTTTCTCATAGCATATAATATTATATTGAAAAAATAGGGATTCTTTTGTACTCAGTACACACCCAAAATATAGACACAAACCATTTTGTCACACACTTGTTAAAAAACCTACTTTTCCTCTTCATACAAACTAACACGCCAATTCGATACCATACCACCCCACGCCCAATGGCCTATGTTGCCACGGGTTCCCCCTAATAAAAAAAAAAAAACATTTTTTATCTGCATCAAGATCAGCGTCTATTTTGTACAATGTAACTCATAAATATATAATCACCATCCGAAGTTTTCATTTTGTCATTGTCATAAGTGACCGACAAAGAGGCGTCAAAAACATTTTATATATTACTCATATATATATATATACCTATACAGTATATATTATAAATGGCCAAAAGGGTATGCCAGGCCTATATTGTAATGATCAAATCAATCAACGTACATACAAAAAAATATTTCTCTGCATAATACATAATATTGTTATGCATATCTACATCATTCCGGCTCCGTCAATCACAGATTTATATATTGTACCAGATAACGAACTCCCACTATCAGTTGAAGCCTCTTTTTCTTTGTTGGTATTATATGGTATTTTATATAGCAAATATTAATTATTTAGTATTGTATTTACTATTTCTAAACCTCTTGTTTAAAAAAAAGTATTTTTCATTAATCATTTAACATTAATTATTTTATTTAACCATTAAGAACGATGTTATTCCTAAAACATTTTCGAGAAAATGGCTGCCAAGCTTCACCGATAACAATATAAATAATATAGGAATTCTTTATCTAATGTAGTATACAAGTCGAATGAAAAATTGTGTGGTGAATCCATCTAATTGGGTTACGATAACTGAAAACCCCTATAATGTGGTTTGTACGTTAATTGCAGTTGATGAAAATTGGTACAGAAAAAAGAAAACTTCATTGAAAAGTTCACAACAAGGTTTATAAAAGAACCGTGACACTTCAGTGTTTATTTTATAACGACTAAATAGCATATAATTGTTTTGCCATATTTTGTAGTTTGCGAGTAGCTAACTTTTTTTAATGCACTTTTTGGTTTTTGATTTCATTAATTATAGCCCTCCCTGGTCAATTAACTGCGGCTGTATATGCGCTGGTTAGTGGCACACTAATAGGCATTTGGTGTCCGGACGAGCGTATTATCGCTGTACGCTTCCACCTAGTTTGGGCGGTTTGCTTAAATCATATAAAATTATTATAATGTATATTTCACATGTTGCACACGTGTTGGATGACCAGTACATAATATTTACTATATTGGTGATGTATTGTAGATGTAAATCAGGTGGGTTATAGTTCATCTGCCCGTTTTTGTCAGCTTAAATGTTGTGGATCGACAAACGACGTGGGCGATCCGTTCACATTGTATATTTCGTCCGATATATGGGTAAATTCCGAGGGTTTGCACGCCCTATACATAATGTATTGTATAGATAATATTCCAGAGGGAGGTGTTCTCTATATGCAATTATAATACAAAAAAAAAATGTACCGATGATGGGGGTGAAGAGACTGGCATATTATAAAAGTCTATAATAAACAATAATCCTTATATGTTATGGTGCATCGGAGAAACCCTCATTTAGGGGAAAAATATATTATTATTAAGCTGGAACCGGTTTAAAAGGTTTCAAACCAAACGATATTTCAAATAGGTACTCAATGATATTCCGTCTATAACAATAACAACGTAGTATATTATGATTATTATCAACCCACGTCATCTCGTGTCCCACCTGTGTGTCGCCTTATAAATCCTTTTGACCGTCTATATATATTCATGTTTATTTAGTCACGGGCAGTTAAAAAAAATTAACATACTACACGAAAAAACCATTTATAAGGCACGAATCGTAGTGTTCGGTAGGGTTCGTAGTTCTCAGACGTATACAACAGTGCATAGCAGGTTACCTTACAAACATGTAAGAGCGATTACAAAAACATTCAGAATAGTCCGTCGTTAATTGGTTTAAATTATTTTAAATTTCCTTAGGTCGAAGAAAAAATACATATTTGAATAAAACAATATATTATATGATATGGTACCTACAAGTGCCAGTTATCGCCACGCCACTGCGTCAGATATAAAATGTCTACCTTCGGATAAGAGTCGGTTGTTAGGTTCCATGGAATTAATTTTTTTCTCTATTATGTTATGACAAGACTTTCAAATAAAGACCACCTAAGTGTACTTAGACTACCAATTATACCGAATTAATAAGGTTCTACTGTTTTATATATTTGTAAAATTGAATGTACACACAAACTATATAAAGTATATATTATATATTTGATGTCTCGATCGTATCTATTAATCGGATTTTTAATTTAAGTGAAGTACCTATAAACAAAATTGTAATTTCGGCATTATATTACTTTATCAGTTTAAAGATTATTTAAGAGAATATTAGAAAAAGAATATTTTATACTTTTATGAAACTATTCGCTCTTCGAGAAATATTTTTAAATGTTTTTCAAATAGGATTTTTCGGTACAATTATAGGTACAAACAATGAAAAATATGCGCAAAAATCCTCTACCCAAAAATTATTACATGAAGCACAATATAGTTTATTTTTGATGCGTATTATTGCCTTAATAAGCATTCACAAATTCATTATACAAAAACAATTACAAAATAAAGAAATAATATGCATTTTGCTTAATAAATCATAAAATAGACATTAACATTTTTTTTAGGTTTTAGAGATGTGCCTACATTTATTATATTACCTATACATCTTCCAGACATTTGAGCTGAAATGCCGGACAATGATAAGATTATTATACGAGGCACTAGTGCAACTGAATCATAGTATTGGCATTTAAAATATCAATTCTATCTTGCTTATTGCTGCTCAGTACATATGATAAAAATCATTGATGACTTACTAAAACTAGAAAAAACGTATTGGACCCATACAAATACACAAATAAATTAATTAAAGAAAAAACCATGCAGTGATTTTCAATGTATTATTCTTATGAATATAATTTTGAAAATACTTTTTATACACATTGAAATTTCCGACTATAGAAACTACTTTGAGTTTATTGAGTTTTTACTTAAAGTGTACCTACTTTATAAAACAGACACACGCGTTTAGAAAAAAATTAATGTCATTCAAATATAAACATAAATGCCGTTTTTTTATATTTGTTTTATGTTCAAATGTGAACAAAATTACATAACTTATTTTAATCTGAATGCATTTAATCTGAATTTGTCTAAAAAAAAATGAACAAAAATAAAATGCTACACTTTATCAGCGTATCTCAGTTCTACAGAGATGGCACATGGTTTCACGTTTATATAATATATATTATATGTATGTATACAGGTAGGCATGCATTACGAACATAATATTGTTCCCTCGAAGCATATATTATGTTGGAAAAATAGGGATTCTTTTGTACACAATACACACCCATAAATACAGACACAAACCATTTTGCATCTGCATCGAGATCAACGTTTATTTTGTATAATGTATCTCATAAATATATAATCACCCCCCGAAATTATCAACAGATATTATTGAATACAGTATGACGTCGATTTCAAATATACATTTTGTTCCGTCATTGACACCATAGGTGGTCGACTAAGAGACGCCAAAAACATGTGTTTATATTACTTATATATATATATATTATATAGTATAATATACTATACATACATATATATTAAAAATAGCCAAATGGGTGTTATATAAGATATTATATTCCATATATGAAAATGTTACATGTTTGTATCTACTGCGAGGGTTAGCAAGCTGTCCATGCGATAAAATATCTGTAACTACAATTATAGGACATAGGACAATACACATTGTTAATCTTGTGAACTTCCTTTCTGTTAAGTAATATTTAGCAAACACAATTTTTGCAGGTGTTCATGTCTTATAACGGCTGCAAGTAGAATCGAACCGATATTGTATAATATTATTCATGTATGTGTTCGGTACTCGTGTTATTTTCTGAATAACTTTAATTGAAAAAGATACTTATTTTCGTCTACGTATTTTTTTATTTTCTAACTAGGAGTATATAAAAAAAGTTCTTGTTCACGTGTGAACTGCCGTTTGATATTCTCATTGCCGTGAAATTGTTTCCAGAAATCGCATAATATGTATATAAATAGAGTTTTTAGTAGCTGAAGTCCCTAGACCGACACATTTGGAAAGTACAACTTTTCGTTGAATGTTTCTGTGAAAAATAACATTATTTTTGGTGTTCATCTCGAAATAACCATCCGAAGTACACATTGTAGAAGATCCCCGATATCGTATATATTATGATACATGATACATTCTATGTTGTCGGTATTATATGTTTGATGGGCTCGGATTTATATTATGCACTAATAAACCACGAAATGTTTTCTTAAAATTATAAATGAGTTTATGCACCAAAAACAAAACAATGTACTGTAAGATATGCTTATAAAATCTGTGCTTAAAAAAAAACTTAGATTTTAAATATTTAAAATCAAGTTACATATCTTGTTTAACTATTTATTTAGTGTTGCACATCTAACTATAGTTTTTGATAAAAATTATAGTACTGTCATCTACATATACACTTTTCCGATAATAGGTATGTACTCAATCGGAATTTAAGTCACCAACGACCATAAACTAACGAGTAACAAATAAGATTTGATATACAGTTAAACGTAGGCCTAGCACTACTACACGTAAGGTTGTTCGACGTATAATAAAACACTGTGTCAGCTCAGCACATTTACTTCACTAGACTCTTGTATTAATTACAATGTATAAATATAAAAATTGAAGACTGTCTATCCATAGCCACAATTTAAATTTTCAACATAAGTAGGTACTTTAATATTGGTAGTTCATTTGTTTACGCTGTTCAGTGTTCTAAGTAAACAATTTAAATATGTTTCGTCATTTAACAATGGCAGATTTGGCTTTCAGCTATCATTGCAATTTTATTAGGCGAAAAAGAAATCGATCAAAGAGTCTGACTGAGAAAACAAAAAAGAACAATTTGGGCGACAAATTATTTACTATTCATATCATTTTACAACTTTTTTCAAACTTTTGAATAGCGTCAAATTGTTTTCTTCTTTGTTCGATTTTTTGTTCCACTCTATAGTCTATACACATTGTCGCAGTACGTGCGCTCATAAATTATTGAAATGATGCGTGACGATTGACATTGCTGCACGCATGCAATTATTGTGGCACTACAAGGTTCACATCGAAAACCGCCCCATGACCCAAAAGAGGTCTGTTATGGCAAAGAAAGCAAAAAAAAAAACTATAACGCGACATAATATTACTATCATTATACCAATCAAGGTTGTGTGCGGCTGAGGGTAGGTAGGTTCGTAGCGAGACGTCATTAGTGTCTCTGGCTTCCATTGGTGAATGTTTAACACTCAGACGACACAATACACAATATGCAATGATATTCTATAGCTAATAATTTAGTAATGAAGTAATACAAGACTCTTAGTCAGTAAATTATAGTTGGTGTCTATATAACGTTATAAATTATAAATAGTGTTTAACATTACCTATAAATACATTTTTTTTACAAAACAAGATGTATTTTAAACTTATGGAGTTTGTATATAGAGAACATTCATTAAAGTAACAATGAAATTAAGCTCAAAAGTAACTTCATTACATATTAAAAAAATAGTTATCCTGCCTGCATAATTGTACTAGTTGTCTTTAATTAATACCTAATTGTACGAGATATTTTAAGAAATTTGAATTGTATACAACACCTTTTAAATACCCGAATTGGAATAATATTGTTGTTCTTATAACTATTTTGCAATTCCTAAAATTCTTGAAGCAGTATCTTTATGTATTTACAGATTTATAAGATGTATTCTAGATAAGATATGCGTAAACTAAAAATCAGTATACTATTTTAAGAATAGGTACGTAAATTTACTTTCAGAGTGTTTATTACAA
This sequence comes from Myzus persicae, assembly GCF_001856785.1. Lineage (NCBI taxonomy): Eukaryota > Metazoa > Arthropoda > Insecta > Hemiptera > Aphididae > Myzus > Myzus persicae. The sequence continues at coordinate 42,674 of NW_019104136.1, read as the reverse complement.
TATCCAAGTACCTAGTTGAAGGATTTCTCAATTTAAATTTTTAATTAAATATTATACATAGTACCTAATTTATAAATTAATTAAATACAACTTAATCAATTTTAATTTTAATCAAATGAACAATTAATATGCATTCATTCAGTAGGTAGTTAATTCTTGAAATTTATGAGTATTTATAACCATACATATTTTTTAAACCTACCCTTTGAAATAATACCTATTAATTCAACATAACATACAAGTTATGTATGGATAAAAATAGTTATGGAAAAATAGTTAGTGTGGTTTGGATATTTTCAAATATTGTACGTATTTAAATACCTAGAGGGTAAGTAATATAAATAGATCGTAGGTAATACTATTGATCATACAAAGTACCTACTACCTATTATACATCCTATGTATGGTCGATGGTAATATGATCGTTAAAAGATGACCACCAAATACATTTTTCTGACGTGCGGAGTGCTCAAGAGGCCAAACACATTCATCGACCGACCGGTAGGTGCGCACCTGGTGGCCCCTCCTTATACATATTATATTCAACCACTTTGTCACCACCGAGCCCATAAGAGGGAACGAGAAGAATTTCGACATTCATAGTTCCAACTGTTCCGAGTTCTGACCATCAGTGTGTATCACCATGGCTTCGATGATAATCTTGATTTCGGTCACCTTAATCGTCGCTTTCACCGGAGAAGCATTCAACGTTGATTTCGATACGGAATGGAATGACGGTGAGTATCTACAATATTTTTTAATTTCGTTTTTGTTTTGCTTATATTAATATATGAAAGAAACAATTTTTTACATTATAAAATATTTTTATTTATTCATTGGATTTCTTCAAATTGTGTATTTGTATTATGTTTTAAAATAGTAATGAATATTATTAATACTATAAAGTTATTTTTCTTAAAAATAGTTACCATCTGTGCTGGTACGTTGAATAAATATAAATGAAAAAAACAAATCACTGAAACCTAAGTACTTTAAAAAATGCGCCACGTTGATAATGAATATCTGACAATTTTAACCGACTATTTTAGATGTAATTGGAGTTATAAAAATTTATTTGAACATGAAAATATATTTTATTCTAATGTCCTATTTTGTCTTAATACAATATCAAAACTATTTGAAACAAAAAATAATTACTATTCAAATAATAAGTCATGTTTAAAAAATGTATTATAATAATAGATTATTTTACAAACTTTAAATGTACTTTAAATGAAGTTGAAATTTTCCTTTGAGCATTAAGTGATCCTTATTTATGATTTTAACAGTACTTTTTACTGTTTCGAATAAACGTCAATAAAAAATATACATCCATAGTTTATCATACTTGTGGAAATATTACTATATTACTTATAAATTTAACTGAATTCATTCTTAAGACAAAAAAATTATTTTATTTTCTTATAAGTTTTTATATGTGTATTGGGAAAAGTTGTCAAATAAAATATTACAGTGCATAATTGTGAAAATCCTTAGGAATTGTTTTTTAATTTAGTAAGCGAGAACTTATCTTAATACATTATTATTTATTTTGAAAATTGTAATAGTACAAATATTGTTTTTTGTTACTTAAATATTTTTATTTGATTACGAGGACTGAACGAGCATGTCTTTTATAGTAAGTTATATTTTGATATTTGTTACTGTTTAATTAGTTCAATATTAATATTAAAATTGTTAAAATTGAATATTTACTACTTATTATATCACTAAGAAATTGTCAATTTGTATTTATTCGTATAAAGTATGAATTATTTATAACTATCAGGCACTAAGACCCCGGTCGGGATTTAGGAATGTAGTTAGCTTATTATTAACTACCATCCTTAGTAGTGGCTGTTACCGGTTATTTGGCTGTATTTCAGCTACTTGTATTTAAAATATAAATACTATAATGCAATAAATATTGCCACAAATGTAATCACCTGAGTATGTCACTTTCAATATTCAAAAGACGAACAGCTGGATGTTGACTTTACGTCATCAAATATTATAATCTGTTTTTAATCAATTTAATTTCTAAAAATTATCGTCCCACCAAGAGTTCACAGTCAAAACTAAACACATAATCGACGCATATTGTAAATCAGAAGTTTCAAAAATTTATTTAAAAAACGAACAAATAGGAGGTCATAAGTAGGTATTCTTACGGATTGGTGATGATACTACCAATTGATAAATTACCAAAATCAAGAAACAATAATTATTATATTACTGTGCCGTTATGAAGTCTTAAACTAATTTTTGTTGTTACAGCTTATTCTACATAACCGTATACTTTTACATTAAAATAGTGGAAAAATACTCAGAACTGAAACATTGAAGTCGCTTTTATAGTTGCCGACGTAATAGGAGATGGAGATGATGTTATAACTTATAATCGATTTCCAGTGTATTTAATGAAATGCTTATACTGACTGTTACAACACAGGATGGCTTTTTCAAAGTTAAATTAAATAACTATCTTACACTTATATTATGCAATAATATTAAATAACTAATAAATAGAGAACGGCAGTTGGTGCATTTGCATGTTTTTTTGCCCATATTAGATTTATTGCTAAGTAAAATCTAATTAAAAATATTGATAGCTTATGATCCATATTTTGCATATACAATGAATTTATAGTTTTAAGAGTATCTATATATTCCTCAATTTAACCATGTTTTAACATATTTGATAAATGATGATGTTCGTAATATAATTTGAACATTTGTCAAAAAAAAAAAAAATACTTAATATATAATGTATATTTTTAATTTGAGTTTTCACTAAATTGGTATTATATTGCATCGTGTTTTTAAAACCCTCAATCAACCAACTTATAATTTTCAATTTTTATTAATACAAATATTGTACAAATTAAAAAATTAAAAAATATTTGCAATTTTGTAAATTTTGGGTAAAAAAAAATTGAATTTTAATTCTTATTTTTGGGAGTATTGGTACACATGATACATAATAAAATTAATAATAACACACTGATTTTAAAAATTATTGTCTAGTAATTTCACCAAATTTATATTTCTCAATAATAGAATTGATCGTTCATTTGTTGTTAAATATGCTCTATTTGAAATATCTTTATCTTGTCTGACACTATTTATTGCAATATACTCGATAGTCTGTGTTTCGATTATTGCTTTTAAAAGACAAAAATATTGGGATTTTAAATTAATCAATTAAATTTGATATGAAAATATATTTTAACCATCAATCACTTTAACCAGTAATCAATTGATCAATAAATAAGTTTTTAACTTTCAAACATTTTAATGTGTAGGTTGTGTGTGTTGATGTTGATGGGATTAGATTAAACAACAATATTTTCATATCTAAGGGTAGCCGGTAGGGAAATATGAAAACAAGCTCAATCGGTACTCTAACCGTAAAATATAAATGGCGCAATTGACCCTAAAATACAAATATTGTTTAACCGGGGACATGCGTGGATTTAACATTTTTCCATTATTAAAACATAGGGTTTTGCTACAGGTAAAAAGTACCTAAAAAGGATAAAACAACATCCACGTTGTTTTTAGAATATTATGTTATGAACCTATTTTCTAAATGTCTAGACATATTTTCTGTAATTTAAACTTGTTCTTTTTTATTTGTATTTATTTATCCTCACCGTCATTATTTCAGATCACATAAACAAATTGTCATTAACACTGTACCGCAGTAAATTCCAGACCATGATCGTTCCTGAATACAATGGCCTAGACATGTGGACGATGTTGCAGTTACGGCCTAGACTTGATCCAGTTGACCCTCCGCAAACTTTATCGCCGACCGAGACCGACACCGCCAAGCCCCTTACCGGCCAGCATGGTGCAGGTCTGAGGTAAATACATCATTTTTTATACACAATATTAGGGAATCGAAATTAGCAATTTCTCCCACAGTCACTGCCCACTTTAAATTAAAGACATTTTTGTATTGCACATTCTGCAGATTCGGGAGGCTGCACGTCCACATTAAGCTTTGGTGTCATTCGATACACAATAAATTTAGCTTTCTACTGGAATTTCCATCGCATAATGATTGTTAAAAAAAGCGTTGAATTCAAAAATTAAATACGATAGGTTTTCAAACATATCGATGATTTTATCAGGAAAACTAAAAATTTGTTTAGGTTTTGATTAGAATCATATTGATTTTACTTTTTGTATGCAACTAGTTTTTAACAGTGTTACTATTTGCAAAAGTATAAATTACTTTATAATTAAATAAACAAAATAATAATGGTTAGAAAGAGTTATAATATAAATGATGACGATCAGCTGCGGGAAAAAAATATGTAGATAAGCGTCGAAGTGGGCATTTGAAGATTAATAGAATATTAGGAAAAATGATGCAAGAGTTAAGTAAATAATAATATGTATACAGTCGATGCGAAACTGATAAATCGTCTAGGTTGCATTGCTGGGTTAAATCTCTACACATAGTCTGACGAGGTGTGGTCATATTGAAAAACATTAAAAGCTTACCTGTTTCCAGTAATTTTGTGAATAAATATATTTCATTTGTTTACATGTAAAGGAATCGACGACAAGCCATTGATAAAATAAAAGGTGGAGATGGTGGATCCAGTTCAATCTTGTCGCTCACTAGTTCTGGTTCACCGTCAATAGTAAACGGTGAGGACTCAAACCCCATGAGTGTAAAAAATTTTATACTCGGACGGATGAAACTTGTGAAAATGAATCAGATCCAGAAATCTAAGTTCAGAAACAGACGTCGACGCTCGGCATCAGATAAAGAAATATCATCAGAGAAGAATATCACATCAACAGCAGACCCGATGATCGATAGTAATGGTCATAATATGAGTGCTGTGAAATGCTTATTATCTCTGTCGTTCCCTGTATCCCTCCCAACAGATTGTATACAATTTTATTTTAGATCTTTATTTAAAGCAAAATCATAGTATTAATAAAATAAAAAAATTATTATTATTAAAATCATATTATTCTCATAAACATCGTTGTTCTTTTTACACCTGGTTTTTACACTATGGTTGTAGTATGAATGTAAAAATGTCTTGTTTTGACATTTTATAAATGTTGAAATTGATGCTTGAGTATGTAAGTGCAAAATTTAATGGTATGGTATGCGATAGTACTGCATCCGAACGAAAGCTATGGTCGGCATTTGGATAAATAATATGTGAACAATATTATTTTTATAACTATCTGATGGAAAACAAGAAATGATTGTCCTATGATGCACCTCATCTTACAAAATGTGTAACTTTCCTAAAATACACGATAGAAAAAAAATTATTTATGAAATTATAAAATCCAGCTTCTTTTAATGTAAAAATATAACATTATATTACTTTATGTTCACATGAATTGATTCAGAGAGTAATTCGTCGGTAATAAGCTACCTACTTAATTTTTAATTGAATAAAGAGAATTTTCAAAAAAATATATTTTATATACGCCTAAATCACTTAAAATTAAAATATCATGAAAAACAACGAAAGAACACAGATAATGTTTTTACTTAAAAGGTTTGATATAGGGTCAATTTCCTTTCATAAATTGGTGCATTGAAAGTATTGAAACAATGTAGTGGTTCAAATTGTCGAGCTATAATAACTTATTGTTAAAACCTCAATACAAAAAAGTTGAGGTTCCACGGTGAAAGTGCACATAAAAAACGGATAAAAAAGTTTAGGATACGCTGCTCTGTGTACATTAAATAAAAGTATGGTGGTTACGTGCTGGAAATACATTCACTTCTCCCATAGGTAGAAGGAGTGAAGAGTGTGATGCGATGCAGTCATCGATCGACGGAGATCTGCTGCCCGAGGGTTAGATTACTGCGATGCTCAATGATTTTCCCTCTATAACAATAACAACGTAGTATATTATTTTTATCTACCCCCGTCATCTCGAGTCGCCATGTCCCGCCAGTATGGCGCCATATAAACCCCTTTGATCGTCTATACATTCGTGTTCATTAAATCACGGGCAGTTCAAAAAAACTAACATAATATACGAAAAAACCATATAATATTATAAAAAGTCACGAATGGTAGTGTTCAGGAGAGACGGAGAGGTCACATGTACTCAAGGTTTCAAGTACTCAGATGTATACAACAGTGAATAGCAGGTTATCGTACATCAAATGTAAAATCAATTACAAAAAACATTCCGATTGGTATAAATTATTTTTAATCTCCTCAATTCGAAAAAAATACATATTTGAATTTAACAATAGGTATATTATGGTACCTACTTCTCTGTTTTCGCCCTTCCACTGAGTCAAATGTAAAATTTAGCACTTCGCTTTCGGATAAGAGTCTCTTGGTATTAATTTTTTTCTATATTATATTATGACAAAACTTTCAAATAACTATTATTTAAAATAATTAAATAGTAGTATATAATATAGTTTTCGATGCTACACTAGAACTTCGAAAATACGATAATATATTAGAGTGATTTGTCGACACACACACACTCACACGCACGCTTTGCTTAGGTTGATGTACCCAAAATATGCATATTATACTCACATAAACTCCAAAATCAATGAATACTCACACAAATATTGAATAAAAAATAAGGTGTATGACATACACACACGCGCACGCTCGTAAGTCATAGATGAACCACGAGCTGGTCGTCACTCGGGCATGTACGCCGATCGCTTCCGGCGTACACTATTTAAGTGTGACACACACAATTATTAAAAATATAAAACTTTATTAATGTTGTGTCCAACTATCTCACAGTAACCGCATCAAGCGATAGACAACTTAAAGCCACAATAAGTCCGGATTTGTGCGGTTCTAATGTATAATATATATGTAAAACTGAATATATACATGTACACATATACTATGTTTAGTATATATAATTTATTTTTTATTTCAATCGTAACTAGCAATCAGATTTTTAACTTAAATGAAGTATAAACAAAATTATAAGTTCATCATAATATTATTTTACCTATTACTTTTGGTCTGAAATCCCGGACAATGATATTTAACGATTTACTAATGCAACTGAATCATATTATTGCCATTCAAACTCCGCATAAAAATTGAAAGGATGATTTATCAAATTAAATCAACATAACATAATCAAAAATAAAATATTCAAATTTGTTTAAGAAAAATTATTTTTATATTAAAAGCGCATTTGACACATCGCCAACAGCCGGTTTTCACTACCCGACGTCTCACATAAAAAACTATTTCCAAAAACGTCGAAACATATGAAGCACTTAATCTAACCCGAGAATTTCACAAGTTTATCTCACATATTTTTATGATACTCAATATTATTCACGGTTTTATTCGAACAAATTGGGAAAAGAGACTACCTATTAGCACTCAACAGTCAATAATACCGATCATATAAATTTCAAAACAAATAAAATGACTGAATTAAATAAATGTATTTTTGTATTAGGTACCTATACGATCGATTTTTCTTGTCAAATTTTTATTCAATTTATGCTTTCGGGAAATGCTCCGAACTTTTTGTGAGAAACATTTTTTTGACAGTCAAAAAGTCGGTTTATATGATGACTATTAAATTTTGTAATTGTCGGTTCGTATGTGTATACGATCAAATCTAAAATCTAAAATATTAGGATGTGTGTAGGTATAGGTACCTACCAAAAATAAGCGCGATTATAAATTGCGCCTACACTGTTAACAAGTAGTAAGTACTTAGTATAGAAAATTGCGACCAGCATTTTTCTGTTTTTTAAATTGATATAGTTTATTTGAGTATATAGTATCTTATTAAATTCAAAGTATAAAACGAGCCTTACATGTGTAATACTTTTATACTTAAAAACAAGAAATCAAGAAAAAAAATTAAATGGGTAGAAAAAATGGTTCACCAAGACAATACTATGATGATAACTGAATATGTAAAAATGATGTCTCATTACCAAATACAATTATTTATAATATTTGTATTATTTACTCCATACTCTATAGAAATTAACCTGACAGACATTATTTAACAGCTTAATATGCTCTACATAACGAATTTTTATTAAGAAAAATATTGTTTTGTTATATAATATATATATAACCATGTATTATACATTTATATAATTGCAAATATAATTCAATTTCATTAATCCAATGTTTTTTGTTGTTTGTATTTATTTACTATCCCACAATATGATGCAACAAGAATCAATGATCCATTAATGTTTCAGTTAACAAAAAAAATTATTTGAACTCAGTTTTTAATATGAATCATTAGATAACTAGTTAGGTCTTGACTTCAATTTTTCTTTATGGACAAATATTTAATTTCGTTATCGATATGATAAATACTTTCATAAATATTTGTATCCAATTACCAAATTATTTAACATTAAAACAGTAAATAACTTGGTATTAGAGTATAATATTACGCACCAAGTATGTTTGGGCATTTTTAAGAGGCAGCCGCACCCAAATGTATTGTCTCTGTTTTACAATTGCGTAACATACCTAAATTACTTGATAATAAATAATAATAATCCGTTAGTTCTTGACGCATGCTCAATTAAATACGTATTCGCTGTACAATAAATGTCGGCAGTACTCATTTTTATAATCTGTAATCTAAAGAAAACAATATGTATAATGAATTGTACATAACATTCTGTTATATTATAATCACCCGATTTTATTCTATTAGTGATTAATACAAATAAGAAAATGATTGACTAGTATGGTGGAATAATCTGGTTAGTTATTATGTCCATGTAATGACGGCCATTGATAATTTTATCAAAAGTATACTGTGATAGGTATAATATACGAAATTATATAAATAATTATAATACATTAAGTATGCTACGGAGACTTTAACGTTTGCATATTTATCAAGTTATTATAATATAAAGCATTAGTGCATGACGAAAAATTATCATTCACGTTGAATAAGTTATTCTATGATGATGATGACGATTTATTATATAGAAAAATCGTACTTATCAAATGTGACTATAGGTAATGACTATAATAAGACTTTAATATATGCAATTAATTATAGTCTTCCTCAAAAAATTGGAAATGAAATCATTCTTTTTTATTAGAAACCCTAAATATTCACTCTTAATTACGGGTACCTAAGTGCAGTAAGGTCTATCTTGATAATTTGTCACCGAATGACGATAAGCTATAGAATGGGTGGACTTGTATAATATAATACCTAAGATGTTTAGATATGTATCTAAAATGTGTGTGAGAATGTATTGTAATTAAAAGTAACATAATATAGGGACATGATAAATCACACCAAGCCCGCTCACCTTTTTTTTCATCAACACTATGCAGTTATTTGAAATCTGATTTTTAAGTGCCTTTTTAAGTATTACGTATATTCTAAACGGACACAATTTGTATAATTTTTTGATTTTTTCATAGGTACAAATTACTATTATTATTAGGAGTACCCCGTGGAGATACAAAATTCTGTTTTTCAAACACGAACCCACCTTCCTACTGTAATTATTTAGTGAATGATTTTTCTAAAAATGTCAACGTATCAATACAACGATATTTGAACTTATTTTTCTTTAGTAATTTAACCTTGTATACCTACTATAAGGATAACATACGTCCAGGTACTCTGAGTAAAATAATTACTAAATCTACTATTGCATCAATCGTATATTTTTGTAAAACCATTTTTAAGAACACCATTCTCATTAGGTACAAACGTTTAAAATAGGTAACTGAGAAACTACTCGTTCAAATTTTGAACATAGCTTAATAAGTACATTTAAAAAAGTTATCTAATTTGAGGGCTCGTGTCTTCGCCACAGACGACTGTTATATATTATATGGCTGGTCAAGGTATAGGTTTAGTTACTACAGGTGTATTATTGTGACCCATCCTAAGGCACTTAGCCGGTCGATTAGGTATTTATCTTTCGTAGTGTTTGAGACCGTTGGTGTTACCGTGTAGGTAGGTAAAGTATACTTACTACGTCCGTGTGCCACCTGAGTACCTCACTGATTATTATATCTGTATAAAACTATACATTTTATAGACACACGAAAAATATTTTTGTGCCACGAACCTTCGATGTTTAAATACATGGCACACTGATAATTTGAGTTAGAGACTACTGCTGTACAAACTAGACAACTCGGGATTTTTCAATTTTTGTATTCCCCTCAAGGTTAGGTAAGGTTAAATTCGAATTAGTTATATCAATATATCTTAAAGCGATTATTTTTATCTCTCTTCGACTTCAAGCTATCGCGACTCGACTATAACACAAGTATTTTTGATTCACTATGAATGTAAGGCTAAAAATATTTTCATACATTTGTTTATTTTTTTAATATATAATGTAATTTTTATAGTTTCTTTATTTTTTAACGAACATCGTGACTCTTCAAAAATATCTTATGCCCCTTCACTTTTAATATAAGTTGTAATATTTACTTGTTGGGCTCGAAGGCCGAAGGGCCGTAATTTGTTATTATTATTTTATTATTATAACTTATAATTGTATCATTGTGCAAATAGTCAATTGATTGTCAATCATTTCTATATATTATCATCTTTCCTGTTAGGTCAGAATGGCCATATTATATTATAATTCTATTTTGTTGGGTCTGTATAGGGTCTGTATATGTTGTCTGACAATTAATAAGAAAACTAGAACAATCACAATACATAAGAAATAGTCGGAGTTTGAGGAGGGAAGGATGGAATGATAAGGCAGCAAGGCCTCGTGCTCATTAGCATTTTTGGTGACAACAACAACAATAATAATAGAAATAACATTAGGATCGTGTACAATCCATTAGCACTTAAACTATAGTATTTATAGGCGTCCACGCATCAAACAACACACACTCACATGATATTATATTGCAGCAGACACCCACGAGCACACCGTCAAGACGAATATTATTTTAATCATCGACCTCTCTAACAGTCAGACCCCCGCTGTTCGATGCTTGTGCAATATATTATTGTATTCAAGCGGACCTCATTTTATTATCTGTATTTGACTCGTACACACACATGGTATATCACAGTAATAATAATAAAAATTTATAGTATCTAAATGGAGATCGTATTTTAACCGAAAGCCTAATGAGCATACAGAACTCTGAATATACTGGGTGATTATTTTATCATTGAATACTTCTTATTTCAAAAAGTAAATAGATTTTTGAAAAAGATTTTTTACATTATGGTTTCTATAGTTGTTTTTATTTATGTGCTGTAATTATTTAGTAATATATATAGCTAAATAGAGTTAATACGTAATTAATAAAAATGCTTGTTTGTTTTTCTCACTTCACCTATAAGACTGAATTGGTTTATAACTTATAACTTGTAAGACTCACTTTGTGCTGGTCTCAATGGTAATCTTATAAGCGGCGTTTACTGTATGTGATATCATAAGTCATAGCGCATAATATTATATTAAATAAATGTTAATTGTCGGCAATAACTGTTTTTGTAATATAAAATTTAAAGAACACAATATTTATATTGAGCTAAACATGACATCCTGTTATATTATAATTTATAATTAGTAATTACTAAATATAGTATATTAGTCACTAATAAAAATAATACAATTATAAAATAGTATGATTATAATATTGAACATCGAATAATAATTTTGGTTAATTATCGAGCTCGTGTAATAGCAGACGACCATCGATAATTGTAGCAAAGATTATTATACTGCGGTAGGTATGATAAAGAAATGATAAATAAATATTATAAGTTATGCAGTTATAGAGACTTAAACGTTCGGTATATCTTACTGACGATTGATAACTTTTAGAAAAATAGTACTCGACCTAATGACCCCGACAATATGTATATGACTATATGTATATTACACAATTCTAATCTTAAACCATTTTTTAACCCTTTAACCTTCCGTTGTCCTATCAAGTTAAACTCCCGATAAAATGTGTTATAATTGGTATCATGTTTGATATCATAAGTCATAAGTCACAACGCATATTATAAAAAATCTATTTACGGCAACTGTAGGAAAAAAAAAGTATAAATGTTTTTGAAAAAACATTTTTACATGGTTTTTAAAGTTGTTAGAAACAACAATATAGCTTATAAGCACTTAAAGTTTTAATGGATGAACGAAAAATCTGCTTTCGAAGAAGAAATTAAAACTGTATAATATTGTAATTCAAATACGAAAACAACAAAAAAAATATGATGATAAACCATATTCACAATTACGATTTCTCAATAAAAACATTGTTTTTTAACGACTTAAAACTTTGTGAAAAAATTATTTTCAAAAACATTAAAACTTTTTATATAATAAGTGTCTTACTTTAATTGAATCACTCGGTATACTTATGTATTTATGTATTAAAATGTAGGTATATACAAAGTGACACAATAATGAAAAGTGCTATCGAATCTGAATAGTTGTTCAATACCTACCGTTTTGTACCTTATATAACACAATATTTTTTTTCAACACGACGATAGCCTCTCGGTACAATTTAACAAATAATATAATAAAATGTTTGGATAGTGGGTACATGTCCCGACGTCGTTTTTAGTTGTTGTACAGTTTGACCTCGAAAATAAATATTTATTATACTCTCCGATGCCGACTCAATATACTTTACTGCTGTAACAATGATACATGGTTTTGTGTAATAGTCAAACATAATATTATTTGTATTACTATTTACTATGATATACTGCATCTAGGTTATCTGGTTATGGTATAAACAATATTATAAGCCTCTTCAAAAGTGATTAGAATATTTGAACCGAAAATAAAATTAATATTATAGAACATAATATATTTACCGACAATGTATAGTTACAATGTTGAAATGCTGTATAAGATGATACGATTATACTCAACATTCAAGTACAATTGGTAAAACTGAAATAACCTTTTATAAATTGTATTATATTTAATCGATACAAAATGATCATCATATAAATGCTTAAGCGCTTCAAGATGTCGTCTGTTTTGTGAAATACCTACAACATAATACATACATTAAAATACATCAAACGTAATTGAACCATCATTGCATCATATGTGTACTAGTCAATTGTGTCAAAACATTGAATTTCTAAAACGATTATAGCTTTAGTAGAACCTCTTCGAGGGAAACTTATGTGCGTTATTTAAGGATGATTTTGAAAGAAATTTGTTTTGTTTTTCGAGCAAATGTGATAAGCGGCTGGCAGCATTGGACGTACAGACAACATTTATGCAGGATTTGACAAAATTTACAAATAATGTATTTGATACAAAAGGACGCACGAAAGTGGCTATGGGCATAGAACCTAAGGTGGTTATAGGCGCATGGCCTACGATGCGGTCTCGCATATTTGTAGTATTTTGAAAGGGCATCCGACATATAGGGCTCATAGGTATACTCATTTAATATAAATAGGTATTCCTTGTAAATTCGTAGAAATACTCACATATATTATATAAGTATATTACAAGTTAGAAATGAAATATAGTAAAATGCAGTAAACACAATTATTTCCAATATATACTTTGCCGGGCACAGAGACTGGTTATTTTTCCTTGTAATGTGTATACATACATACTATAAGTTATTGCAACAATCCCTCTTCGATACGAACACCATACCTACACACGCGCTCACATGTGCACATGTGCACGCTCGCACGCGCACACACACACACACACACACACACACACACACACACACACACACACACACACACCCACACACATGGCGCGCGCGCGCGCACACATATAATAATGCAACCGCTGCCCGTTTCGTTGTGTACAAAAGAAATTCCAATCGAGGGGTTGTTCTTTGTAGAATATTATATTGTACCTCACAACATTTTATACATTGTGAAGGTCACGAGGTTCGGTTGGAATGCGAGGGTTGAATATATAACATCGGCTTTGAAAAAAAAAACCTTGCAGTGATTCAAAACGTGTTATCCTTATGAATATAATTTCGAAAATCTTCAAGACATCAAGTCACCACATAAAAAACGTGTTTTTCAAAAAATTATAGTACACTGCGTGATTAATATAGTAAATTACACGAAAACTATTTAAAATACATGTACAGAGTACATACCCATACATACAGACACAAACCATTTTGACGTAGATTTTGTACAATGCATTTCATATATACATAGTCACCACCCGAAGTACTTCTGTCATTATCATAGGTGGTCGACTAATTGATGCCAAAAAAATTGTATACATTATATACTATACCTATATAGTATATAGGTATATATTATAAATGGCCAAATGGGTATTGTATACAATTGAAAATCCCATATGTGAAAATGTAACAATTTTGTATCAACTGCGAGGGTTGGCCGTCTCTGCTATAAAATATCTGTAACTACAATAGATCAATACACATTTTTAATCTTTTGAACTTCGTTTCTGTTAAATATAATTGTTGCAGGTGTTCCTGTCGTATAACGGCTGGAAGTAGAATCGAACCAATATCGTATAATATGATTCATAATGTCATAATATATATGTTCGAAACTTGTGTTACTTTTCTGAGTCCCTTTGCTGCATATAAATTGAAATAGATACTTATTTTTCATCTACGTATTGTTTATTTGATTAACTCCGTGGATTTAATATACGTTAGTGTTCAAGTGTGAACTGCCGTTTGATCTTCACGTTGTCAGATAATTGTTTCCAGAAATCGCATAGTTTGTATATACATATATTTTTCAGGAGCTCGAGTACCTCCTGGGCTACGCACTCGGAGAATACAAATTTTCGTCAAACCCTCTTTCTGTGAAAAGTGGTCAGGAAAACATTAATTTTGGTGTTCATTTCTCCGAAGTAGCAGTCCGAAGTACAATTTGCATAAAAAGAGCCCCGATATCGTATATATTATGGTACATGATATGTTCGATGTTGCATTATATGTTTAATGGGCTCGGATTTATATCTAAAAAATCACGAAACACTAGCTAAAAGAGTAAAAACTCGTAGACAGTAAAATTTAGTAGGTGCCCATATAACTGTTTAATTTTTAAATAATGTTTGCAATTACCGATAAATATAATTTTTTTTACAAAACAAAATATATTTGAAACTTATGGAGTTTGTACATGGAGAACATTAATTAAAGTGACAATGAATTAACTCAAAAGTAACTGCATTACATGGAAAAACAATTAGTTTAGTCTTTAGTAGTATAATATACCTGCTTGCCCAAATGTACAATTACATTTAATTAATATCTAATTATACAAGGTATTTTTAGAAATATGAATTTTATGCTGCACCTATTAAATATCATAATCAAAATAATATTGTTGTTATAATTATTTTTCAATTCCTAAAATTCTTGGGGGAGTATCTTTATTTTTTTGCATTTTATTGAGTTGTAATTGTTTAAAACCACCAACAAACAAATAGTTTCTAGAGGCTCTAGACGTGTTAAGGCGAGGTGTTTATCACATAGGTAATAATTTTAATGCACAATATGAGTATGAGCATTATTTTATTTTATATTTTGTTATTTCTGGATTATTAGAACATCAAAACAAACCAAAATTACAATTTTTTTTCATACAAAATTAAAATTATATTATTATAAATAATCATTACATATTTCTAAAATATTATAAATTATGTATGTACTTAACCTTAATTTTTAAAATAATATAATTATTACTAGGGAACGGATTTTATTGTAATAAAAAAATCAAAATATGTACATAAATATGTACTTATTTTTATTGAAATATGTAAAAAAATAATCAAAATATGTAATAACCACTTAACAGAAAAAGTAAGTATAAAAATCTTATCTCTTATCTAATTAATAATTATTAAAACAATGTGAAACTACATATTCTTTAAGATTTAAAAACTTTAAATGGTGGCGATTTGTTCGTAAAATGTTTTTGTATTGACTGAATGAACGTTCCACATCAACTGACGTAATGATAGCATACCGATTTTTCACAACACTTACAGTATAGAACTTTCCCACCACTTTGAAATGTTTAATTAGGAAATTCTTTTAAATATGCGGCTACCTTATTATTGATTGAACTTACAACTTAAGGCATTCTAAACAATTTTATGAAAAAAACAACAAAATTTCGATGTAAATATGAAGGAAAAAACGATGCAAATAATTATGCCCGCCAGAACAGTAACTAGACATACACTGAAGACCGTAACATTGAATATACACGTTACCTACCCACTTGTCCACAGTGTATAATACGATAGCAGTGTATAAAGTACGTAAGTCCATTTAGAGAACGTAGATAATGTTTATCGTCATTGAAAATTACAAATATTATTATTTTAGGCTTTCATCGACAGCGTATAATATTTAGACCATAGGGTATCTGATTGCCATTAAGATAAGGGAAATAATCTTTGACGTCGTTGTAAATTGAGGAAAAAAACCAAAAATACCCAATTATTTACGAAATATTCAGTTATTTACAAAATATGTGAATATATTTATTTTAAAATAATATAATTTAAATTTTTTAATCATTATGTTTTCATTCATTCACTAATAAGTATCTAATATGTATTGAAGTAGATTAAAATAAATGCAAAATATGTAGCAGAATAAAATTCATAAATAACTAATTAAAATTGGTTTTTTTCCCACTTATAAGATTCATTCGGTTATAAGACTCACTTTGAGCTAAGTGAATATAAGCGGGCAAGCGGCATCCATTCTATTTTCAATTTTTTTTATACATATTTTTTCCCTTATAAATCTGAACCGAATATTTAACCGAGTTTTATGTCTGTGCTAATTTTATAGAGCATTTTACACTTTACATCGGATAATTTGGTCTAACTATAAAAACCTGATCATTTTTTTTTTGTCCAATTATTCTAATTTTAAGTAGAGAATGATTTTGAAATGTATTTTAAATTCTCAATTTTTTATTTTTTATTTTATGTGATTAAAATTAGAATATAAAATATATAGACCAAATTATACAAACTAAAATAAGCAATGGAAATTAGTATTTGATTTTAAATATGGTCGTACAGATACTTTGTTACTTTGACAATGTATTTAAAATACTTTGTTCAAGTGGTTTTTTTTTTAGGTACCTATTTAAAATGCGTATTTGATTATTTGGAAAATATTAGAATACTTTTACTCAAATACTTTTCAAGACCGACCGACTGTCAGACAACACTCTGAATAGGTTTGTGGTACAGAATGGTTGCAATAGCTTAAAATGAATACAATTATTTTGAAAATGTCATTGTAAAGAGATATATATATTATATAATACACGAAAAAATAATGTTATAGACAGTTGTCAATATAATATTTATCAATAGTATTTAGCAAACTAAGATATTAGTATTGATCATGCATGTGAATTTTGATGATGAGTTGAAATGACATAAAATGTTTTATATAAACCTCCACACATTTAGGCATGGTTGTACGACGGTGGTAGTACTGGCTAAGTGTGTTTTTATAGCGATTGTTTATATATTTGAATAATTTGTACATTTTCAGGTATATATTATTCTTCCCGTTATAAAATGCGTTAGACTTTTCATTTTTAAGTATTTTATTTTTAATAATTTTAACTTTTTTAATAATTAATATTTCATATGTGACGACTAAGTCATGAACGTGGAGTGAGTCGAAATGTCACAAGACCAAGACCAAAGTCGTTGGTATCCCGAGTTGTATCTTATATCACACTGTATAGGAGTTACAAAATAATGATGATAATAACAACGCATGTGGGATGGTAGTTATTAAATATTCATACAATTTGTTTGAAAAAGTACGGTATTGTGAAAAAAGCTTCAAAAATATATTGAAACAAAAAAAAAACTATTACAACTTGGCATTTCAGCTTCTAAGTCGCGATTGTGAATTGGGTCGAAATATCACACATCAACCTAACCTAACCTGACGAGATTATTTCCGAAGTATAAATATAAATCTATATGAATCTCATAATACCACTTTTTAATATTACTGTTTCTTTTGTTTTACGTTGACATGTTTTTTACCGCTGATCACGAACGATGTAACGTTTCTCTTAAGTACCTATAATATGTTTTTATTTTTGTGATACTGATGATGTTTGTATATACTTTTTTATTCAGTTCTTATTATGTTATTGGAGATAAACAAACTAACTTAAGACATAATATATTTTTTTAGCGAATGAATGAAAACATAATGATTAAAAAATTAGAATTATATTATTTTAAAAATTATGGTTAAGTACATACAAAATTTATAATGTCTTATAAATATGTTATAATTGTTTATAATAATGTAATTTAAATTTTGTATGAAAAAAAATTGTAAGTTTTAGGTTTGTTTTGATGTTCTAATAATCCAGAAATAACAGAATATAAAATAAAATAACGCTCGATTGTGGATCAAAATTATTACCTCGGTGATGAACACCTCGCCTTAACACGTCTAGAGCCTCTGGAAACTATTTCTTTGTTGGTGGTTTAACTACAAATAATTATATTTGCGATAAATGTAAAACGCTATACAATTTGTTATACATACACACATTATAAAACATGAATCAAAACCAGCAATAACCAACAAAAATATATAATTTTTGAAGGTGATTTAATTGCATCATTTCATTATAAAGCACCATTATTTAAATACTCTAATTTTGGAGTGATAAATCGATATTCTTCATTTTTTTCGGGAATATTATCATATTGTAATAATATATATTTTTTACATAGGCCATGTAAATAAAAATTACCCTTTGCTATTACCCTTTGCTAACCTAACCTTTGGTTTCTAACTTTTATATTACATTCTACTATAGGGTCAGTGGGATTACATCTTAAATTATAATATGCACTTTTCAATCAGTAAAATACATTATGTATTCAATTATTATATAAAAAGTACTTATGTAAATATTTTTTGTGTTATCTTAAATCCAAAATAATAGTTTTTCTTCTAGATATTATACACGTTCTGTAGTTCTGTTAATAATATTTAACTACTCTTTATTATTTTAAATCCAGATAATTTATAGTCAATATGTTAAATTCCGGTAATTTGCGGTCCGGAATTTCGTTTTCAATACATTTTATACTCCACAAATATAAGGTTCAATATATTCCAATATGTTCCCATTTTATAATACTGTAATGTTATAGGGCGAGATGTCATACATTCTGTGGTTTTTTTTTTAAATTGGCTTCACGGAATTTTGCTTTCCGGGCGTTTTACGGTCAGGTTTATATTTTAATTCCGGTAAAATTACGTTCATTCATATACATACCTTTATTTCGTTATTACGTTCCGTAAACTAAAATTTCATAACGTTATGTATTCCAAACATATTATAATCTAGTATAATTTTGCAGTCCAGAATTTAATTTTCCGATTTAATATTGTTCATACATTTTAAAGTTATAAACAAATTACAATCAATATGTTTAAATTCCATTGATTTTACGATCTAGAATTTTAATTCAGTGCATTTTACTCTCAATAAATATCTATTTCAATTAGTTTTACGTTTTTGCCATTTTATAATAAGGGTAGGTATGTTACAGTCTGTAATTTCATCATTCCTGTGGTTTTTTTCCGGGATTTTCAGGCCTCCAGAAGACAAAAGACAAAATTTAAAACATGTTAACTATAATATGTCACTATTAAGTACATCATTTTTAGACTTAAACATTTTAAAATTATTTTTTGTTGAAAATAAAAGTATGTTTTCTCATTTTATAATTTAAAAATTGTGTGTTTATTATTTTATAATGAAACCCACGTTTAGAAAATGGTGAGATAAAATAAAGTTATGGTTAACAACTTATACGTCATCTATATCTATAATAAAAATCTAAAATTATTTCAGATTTTAAACTAAGATAGGTTGGCTAACCTATGGAAGAATATTATATCTATAATTTTTGGTTTCTAATCTTAAATAGTGCAATCAGATGCTTATTTAATATACAAATTGGTGATACATGATAGAGTTATACAGTTGTTTTGTTTAAATATATATAAGTTACGAGCATGTTGCCCGTAACATATACATATTTCACTTGTAATCTAACCTAACCTATATCGAACAGGTACATCTCTAACTTTTGAAAAGATGACTGTTCATTGTGTTAACATATATATTTAGTGAACGACACTCGTTTCTTTGAAATAAAGCGGAGACGTGAGCAAAAGTTCGAAACTCATATTTTTATAAAATTTCAACATATATTAATTTTATTTTTTTAATTTATTGATTTATTTGTTTTTATGAAAATGTCGAAAGGTTGATCATGTTGCTCCGTTGTAATTTATAATATACGTATACTGTTAGCGAAAAGTTAGAGATGGTAGGTATATCAGTCTATGATATTTATAATTTATATTAGTTATTATTAATACGGTAGCAGGTAAGTTGAATTAAAATTATTCATACATTTGTAATATAATATAATTTTTTATAAACAGAACAATTGATTACCTACTTGAATGAACTGAATAAAAATATTTTTTACACATTTGTTATTATTAATATTATTATAAATAACTTATCAATATTAACTTGTTATCATATACCTAATATCTCATCGTCGGATGGTAAATGAACCACCACAAGTTTTAAAATTTCGCATCCTGGTGGGTCTGGTGGTTAGTGGTTGTAATGGAGGGTTGAGCGCGCGAGTTTGCAACCACCTGCAGACAGCTGCACTGCAATATCACGTCGACAAACGATAAAACAGTTTCGACCAAAAAACATGTTGTAACCCCTACCCCCCGACCAACAACCAGTGTTTCAGTGGAGACAGATATACGTACGTCGTACATAATATTATTATGACCGATGTTCGAAATGCTGACGTTGGGGGCGGTAGTGTTTTCCACTCAAAACTACACCTACGGCTGTTCACACCGAGGTACCTCTCACCAGTCATCTTAGTGAACAGGCGGCGGGTGTTACTGTTTTCTTCTGTAATATAAGGATAGCTTCATTTCGTACTGCCGTAGGCGTCTACATCATCGATACCAAACATAGTTTCGTTTTTCTAAGTTTCTTCTTTCCCGTTCAACGCACGTAAGTCATATTTATACATTAATTGCAATAACATTTTTATTTATTCATTTATTTTTGATATAAAATGTATATGCTTATAAACTACGTTTACTATACACAATGGATAAAGCCACATCCTATAGATAACATATTAGTTGCTGAAGTCAAAAATAATAATCAATGTGTATTCAGAATATATAATTGAGTTGGCACTGTTTTGAAAAATATTGATAGCAGGTACCAAATAACAAATGTGTGTACCTATGTCACAGTGCCAGGTTAACGAATATGCCGCCTGGGGCAGATTTTAAAATGCCGCCCTTTACAAACCTGTACCCATTATAAAAAAAATAACGTATATAACAACAGTGTTAAAATTGTTTAACTTATATATATTAATAATATTTATATATTCGTAAAATCAGTAGTTTTATTATCATAGAACTATTAGTACTAAGTTGTAACATTTAAATACAAGTTGAAATTTACAACTTTTGTCTAGCTTTCTGTGCAGCAAATTCTTTAACAAAATCATTCCAATCCGTACTTTGTAGGACGCAATTCTCAATGTTCATTAGAGCCAACGATGACATCTTTTCAACAGATAATGATGTTCTTTGGTAGTTCTTCACTCTCTTTAAAACGGAGAATGATCTCTCTCCGCTACCGTTTGAGCATGGTATGGACACAAACAGTTTTAAAGCTATTTCCACATTAGGAAATGAATCGTTTAACTTTGATGTTGTTAATGCTTCAAGCAAACTGTGCATAGATGATTTTTCTTCTGCAGAAAAATTTTTCACTATAGTTTTAAATTGAATGATCTCATTCTCGAGGTCAGGTTCTAAATTTTCACTATGGATAGCTACTAATTGTTTTGATTTTTTGCGTACAATTTCATTGTCAATTTCCTTCTTATTAAAAAAAACCCAAATATCTTATTTATCTCAATATATGCCATTTTTCTTTCATTTAAACATAAAATAATTGTGTCACAAATTGGTAAAAATGTTTCATTTTTAATTTTCTCTTGTCCGTGAAATATTGTGTTTTGAACATCGAGGTCATCATGAAAACATTTTTTTCGTTTATTTCTTTATTCTTCAAAAGAAAAGATTTCATGCCCACTAATTTGCTTTGCTTCAACTAATATATTATCGAATCTATTTCTTATATTTTGTACATACATTTCTAGAGATTTATACAATTTCACAACACAAGATAAATCAATATTAACACGTTGTAAATTTTTACTTGTAAATGAGAACTCGTGCGTGTCAATTTTTTTATACATGGATCCTGCTTCATGTCTTATAGCAGCTTTCTGATCCAAATTCAAAGCTATAGATTTCAATGAATTTAACACTCCTTTAAACCCAATTTTCAAACTCTTACAAACACTAAATCTTGATGACCATCTCGTTGGGCATACGTTTTTTATAAACATTGAGTTTGGTATATTTTTCAAATTTATTAAAAGTTGTTCCCACCGCCATGTAGATGCAGAAAAAAATACATAGATATTTTATTCTGTAAAATAAAAACATAAAACATCATTCTTAAAATATGTAGATATGATTGAATACATTTATCGGCAAATCAAAACCGAAAAAAAACAAATAAAAACTTACTTTCTGCAGATTAGCAAACTATTTAACTGTTTAATAACAATATTTGATTAATGTCAAAATTAAAAAAAAATATTTTAAATAATCAAAGTAATAATAAGGTTATTATGGCATAAATTAAAAAAAAAAACTTTAAAACATTGGATTTTGATAATTGGATACAAGTATACAACAGTTAATACAAATTATTGCATAATATTATGTTAAATAATGCTGATCCACCGTTTATATAAAAAAGTCAATAGAAAATGTAATCTAATGAAATATAATCGTAGTCTGAAGTATTTAAAATTAGTAATAAATTCGTTTTAAAAACCTTAGCATAAATATTAATCGCGACTATTCATATTTTATATTCTTCATTATTCTTTAATAAATAGGTAAGTTAACACTACAATATAACATTATAAAATACGTAAGTTAAGCTTTTTGAATAAACTTTGAATTTTAGGCGTCTGAGGAATAATTAGTAAGTCTTTTTTTTTTCCTCAGCTCTTTTTCGAAATTCAGCACCACTTAACTTAATGCTTTTTCTACTCATATTGATTGATGAAAAACTGCTGTTAGGAAATATTAATCCCGCTTTTTTAATTTTAAATAAATATGACTTGACAGTTGACGAGACTACGAGTACGTTTTACTACTACGAGACTCGAAAGACGAACAGAACAACAAATAACCTAACCAATAATATAGCCATACGGGTATGAAACAAACACGACTATGTTTACGTTTACTGCTGTAAATATAAAAAATACTAGTATTTAAATCAATGATAATATGTAAATATAACATAATTAAAACATAATATTATTGTGTACAAAATTTCTACTCGAAAATAATACGATAATATGAACAAAAATAGAAATGCGTCGATGCGTTGCTGTCGGTCCGAGGGCTATAATAATAATATGGTCTTTCTATTTTACTAATAATACGCTGAACGCTCTCGTAATAATTCCATGGTAGGCGATTCGATATAAATATCTAATATAATATTACTGTTATTACTTGTTATACACATTTTTCAATGATTAATAATTCTTCTTAAAAATTAAAATACATAAGAAAAATTCAAAACTTTCGTTTTCACCATTAAGAATTTGCCACCCGGGGCAACTGCCCTCTTTGTATTTTTGAAGTACTTTTAAGTTTAAACTATAGATTAAGTAAATATTATGATTTTTATTCAATTACCTACCTGATGTAATATAACTATACATAATATGCCTGTATTCACTAAGTATATAGTTTACATGCTATTATATCATACAAATATTGATTTATTACCAAAAATATAATGAGCTTAAAACGACTATAATATTACAAATGTTCACATTTATTTATTTTTTTTAAATATGTTTGTTGCATTTTATTTTTTATTATTCTGTTCCAGTTGTATACAAAATAAATTAATCAACACAAATTATGGGAATCAAATTTGAAGGTTTCGAAAAATGTTTCAAAATGTCCATTGATAGTACTGATTCTAATTCACTAGAGTAAGTTGCAGTTTATTATAGGTACTATGTTTTACATTATCTAACATAATAATTGTAAATGTTTTTTTTAGACATTTACGAGACGCCAATGATAAACGTAAACAACTAGATGTTAAAATTGCAAAAGGCACAGTAACTAGACTTGATATGATGAAACAATTAACAATCGAATTGGAAATATTAGACACATTACTCAAAACTTCTAATGTAAGATTGTGCTTATTATACAAGATGTAATAGAAAGATCTGACAAAAATAAAAATTGATACTAGTTAAACGAATCACGAAAATAGTGAAAATTATATCGATTATAAATAACATAGAAATATACTCATACCAGAAAATTGAAGAAAATTAAAAAAAATAATATTAAAAAAAACATTATTCGGCATGTTTTCAATGACTTTATTCCAAAAAAATATTGATATTTTAGAAAATTCTAACTAATAAACCACTTGGATATAAATGTTATACCATCAAAATTGTTCTTATTATCAGATTTACAAATTGTCTAGATTGAAATTTGTATATTAAATTTTTAGATTCAGTTTCAAAAAATAAAAATGAAAAAATTTATAGAATAAAGTATGTAGAGCAAATGTTCATACATAATATTTTTAAAAAAAAATGTTTAAAATATTGTTTATAACAAAAATTATTACATTAGTCAATTCTTTTTAGTACACATCCCTGTATTAAAACTGGATGGTTTTTTAAATTTTTTTACTAATTTAGATTAAAATGAGAGCAAATGAATGCTGTGCA
The DNA here is from genome assembly GCF_001856785.1 of Myzus persicae. NCBI lineage: Eukaryota > Metazoa > Arthropoda > Insecta > Hemiptera > Aphididae > Myzus > Myzus persicae. The sequence goes on along the minus strand of NW_019104136.1, from coordinate 17,719 downwards.
ATAATCAATAATGTTATTTCAACTTTAACCAAACGCATCAACAACATGTGGAATACTATATTTCTACTTTTTGTCATCAATGATGGAATTGAACCAGAATTCATTAATATTACAAGTGACTATGTGAGTATATATTTTATTCAATACAGTTTAATACCTATTTAACTTCATATCTTTATCTATTCAATGTTTCATCATCTATAACTTTCTTTATGAGTAGTGGATTTAGAACAAGCTATCTGGGGATTCCAACTTGGAGTGCCATAGTTTAGTATTTTTATCATGACCAGATAAAATATGCAGTAAAAAACTATTATATGTATGCAAACATAAAAGACCTGAAAAATGCACTAAAAATTAAATTTTTTTTTTATTTGGGTTATTATTTCATTTATTTTCAAGATACAAGTATCCTATCAAATAATGACAGGTTTTATGGTGGAAGTGGTAATATTGTCAATTGTTCCTTGTTATTTTGTATTTGCTATGGTGCTTTCAGGAATACTTTTATCGCAACGGAAATAATTTTTTTTTACTCCACAAAACTCGTTAAGAATATTTTTAGTAGTCGTGAATAGTGTACTGCCCTTCTTAGCCGAAAGGCATAAAGTGACAATGTGATACTTTTGAGAAAAATTAGTTTTTCTAAACTATCTTTTTATTTTTATCCCATTGTCAAAATTATGTAATAAATTAATGGTTCTTAAATAAATTGTGATGTAAAAACTGAAATCACTCATTATAAAACTGTACTGTACCCATAAATACTTCATGCCCCATGTACGTATTTTTTCCTCAGGATTATCAGTACATTGAGTCTATGTTTCCCGGGGTTAAAAGCAGTATGGGCATATACTTACTTTTTGCTTAGGAATACATGTGCGAAATTCTGTCTCATAAACATGCCAATGATATATTCTGTTGAGGATATGCAAAATTATTATTTAGGGACTAATAATATTATTAAGATATGCATGGGATGTTATCATCCTATTAAGCAATTTAAAAAAAAATTAATCTATAAGAAGTTACAGTATAAAGTCTATGAAATTACCTAGTGCTGTGTCCATAAAACATTATAATATTATAACTTACATACTATGCACATCTTAAAATAACTATTTTATGTTATTTTTCAATATTTCTATAGTGTGCGTATATACACATAATACACATCCATAAGATATTAATTCATACTTATTCAACATTTCAATAATGTTAATGTAAGGTCATATAAATTCTCTTAATTTAAAAATTAATATCTATAATATAGGTTTCTAATTAAAACAAATACGATACACAATTTTTAAAACCAATTATTAATAATTTTTTTATAATTTTTTTAATCGTAGACATTTTAGAATTATTCTAAAATCACCTTATAATTATATTAAAATGTATAAATGATTAAGATTTTTTTAATGTCTGAACCTCTATGCTTGGAATTATTGGCATTTATTACCATGGTAACTTTATCAACATTAGTTATACATGTCGATTGTGGTTTGATGTTAGAGGTTATCAATAAACAAATTGAAACAATAATTTGTTATACTAAGGACACTTCAAAAAGAGTATATTAAATTAAAATGTTTACCTTTTTAATTAATTTTTTTAAAAGCCCATAAATGATTTGTAAGCAACATAAATTATGTTGAATTATTTAATTATTTAAAGGAAATATAATTTTATTATTTAATAAAATGATTAAACCAATATAATAGGTACCCAACTACCTTAATAACTATTTTCTCTGTTAGAATTTGATTTTTGAATTGCCAATTTCAAAAGCTTTTCACTACGCCACATGTTGAGGAGTTTTTGCTGTAGTTCTTTGTTGGATTTTGTATGTTATCACATAAACTTGATGAACTTACTCATAATATAATATTATGCTTATGATAACGTATTGAGTTTATTAAATTGTATTAAATATTTAAATCAAAATTTGTGATGATATAACATAATAAATAATAATAATATAATACAATGTACAATATTTATAAATTGCCAAATCTAAACACCGTTTATAATATGACAAACCAAAAATGATAAGTAGGCTTGTACAACTATAATATGCTTCCCAGATTAAAAAAAAAATAACATTGATGGATTGTATTACTATAATTATTATGGCCATGGTAAACCTGACAGTATAAACTCTTCTCCTTTCTACGACAATAATAAATGTTTAGTGTCAGTTACAGCGGTTATTTTTCTAATAAATACTTAGTGAAAATACCGTATGTGAGTTATACTAAACAAAATTACTTTACAATGTGATCAGTTACTGCCTTTTTGCTTAGTATCCCTAATATATTTTAAAAATACATAATGTATTATTAGATTTATTATAAAATCTATTGAAAATACCGCATTTTTGATAAGGTTAACATAAAAAATATTTTGATATAATAAACTCATGTTTCACATTTTGTCGCTTACTGCCATTTGGCTAAGGAGGGCAGTATAAATAAAGCAAGTTATGTGGATAAAATTTGGATTGAAAATTTTGAGGACTCTTTTGAATATCTCAAGTAAAGATATAGGTACTATAAAGAACAGCTGTTTTATCTCTTCCGTTCAGATTTGTTTCCACACATTCGATCAAACTTACCATGCAAAAAAAAAACATTTATGTATGCATAATTGGTAGAAAAAGGCGATTATATGAATTTTTGTATGCAGATAAGTATGGGCCATATCATTATATGCGGCCAAATTATAATAATAAAAATAAATAGACAAACCATTTTTATTTAATAAGGATTGAAAATGTCATTTTTAAGTATTGAATGTTGTTATTTTAAATAAATTTATAAGTAGTACAACAATTACTAAAAATTAAACAAATTAGCTATGAATATTAGCATTCAATAATTTAATTTCTATGTACAATTAACCTCCACATCCTTTTATAGGCTCCAACACTATTAATTTCTCGGTTATCAATTCAATTTGTTTAATTTGGAGTATTTAAAAATAAACTATGCAATATACAATTTGCTTACGCTATCATTTCATCAAGTACACTTCATCCTCTCCTCGCAAAGACACATGTAGTTGGAAGATCACTACACTATTAATGTATGAATAAACAATGTATTAGAAATTATAATCGTTATTTGAAGTAAAGTTTGTTTTGCTTCTACAATTATGTATGTATAAAAAAGTCAAAAAAATTAATTTAAATATTAACACCATTAAAACGTATATACTTAATAATGAAAACAAAATGCACAAACGATTTTTAACATAATTTGCGACTATAATTCTAAGTACATTTTTCAATTTTTGTTTTATATATTTTCTTATAATATACTTAATCACTTTTAGAAGTGACTTAAGCGGTGCCCAGATTTTTTTTCTGTCGCAGTCAGGTTATACTTGTTTGTCTTTCCCATCGAGTTTCCCATTCGAATACCTGCAGTCAAGTAAAAGTTTGGCTATTGAATAAAAAACAAAAAAATAATACTTTTTAATGGAAATAAAGTATATTATATTCTTCAAAATAATTTTTAGTACCAAAATTGTGTTTGAACAAAGAAATAAAGTGCCTTAAACGTGGATGTCCTTAAGATATCGTATATAAATACTACAACAAAAATATCAAAAGCAACTCTACTTTTCAAAATATTGGTACAATAAAAAGTATATCACAAAATCGAAAGAGAAAATGAGTGTTCTTTTTGAAAATAATAGTCTTAGTATTTTTATTTATAGATATAAATTTCTATTAATAATTCATGTTTAAAGACACTAAAAATGTTGATGATTTAAAGATTGCTTTCTTATATTGTACTAACAGTAGGCACATAACAGAAAAAATGTATTCCAGTAAAAGACCTACTTTTTACTTAATAACTTTTATTATAAAATATGTGGTGTATAAAATATGTAATTATTTGTTTTCAGAAAATAAAATCTAACTGCGAGAACTGCAGTAGTTGTAATACAATATACAAAAGTATCATGAGCAACATAAAGGTGAGTTACAATTTACACATATTATAAAAACTAAATAGGTAATAAATAAATTAAATAGGTACAAATAACAAACCGTTGGTAAATTTTCCCTTATTTGTAGATAATATCAACTCAAGAAGATAAACTTTTTAATTTTTCCTCGTCTGACTTTATCAAAATTCTTCAAACAACAGTGTTTGTCGATAAGACATTGATGATAAAAGAATTATTTGAAAATAAGAAAATCAAAGGAACAGCAATCACGGCTCCCCGGAAGTATGGAAAATCAACAAATTTAAGTATGCTTAAATACTTCTTGGAAATTCAGGTGGACTCTCTAGGAAAACCACTTACAAAGGCAAACGCTGACAACCCAATTACAGATACAAGTAATTACAAATTATTCAAAGGACTTAAAATAAGCAAAGAAGCTAATATAATGAACAAACATTTTGGAAAATACCCAGTTTTGTATGCAAATTTTAAAATAGAAAAGTGTATCGAATCGTATGCCTGTGTTGTTGAAGGATGTAAAGAAGTAATTCACAAATCCTTTCTGTTACATAATTATTTAAGAAGAAGTTCTAAATTGAACCTTCAACAGAGAACATTATGTATGTTATGGTGCAATAATGAAAATTACAAAAACATTACGAATATAGATGAAATTATAATTGGTTTTAGTTCATTGATTAAATGTTTAACAAAGCATTTTAACAAACCATGTTTTATTCTAATTGACGACATCGATTTTTTTATAGTATCAGTTTCAAAAACAGAGACTATATCGAAAGGATACGGTTGTATTGTGGGTTTTTTGAGGGAATGTTTATCATTTTTAAATAACAAAGAATTAATTGTTAGGGCATTTATAACTGGAAAATATATTTATGCTATTAATGCCATAGTGCCTTGGAGTATAGAAATACGACCGTTTTTTACATTGCATGAGTTCACTGATTATTATGGATTGACTATAAATGAGTTGGAATATCTTTTCAAAAAAAAGGAATTTAATGCTTTGACCGTGACAATAAAAGAAGTTAAAGCTTATTATGGTGCCTATGTGAAATTTGATAAATGTTCTGAAGCAAAGAAGGAAATATATTGCATGTGGTCAATTTTAAATGTTTTAAAATGTAAAGCACTTGACAACTATTGGCGAGAATTTGGAAATTTTTTTTGTAACTTTTCAAATCAATCCATTAAAAATACAATACAAAAATTATTGATTGACGAAAATCTGTCTGTTACATTATATGATAGAACAATTTCAAGACTGCATCCGGTTTATCCTCTACTTATTGCAGAGTCTGGAACTGCATGTACGAAATCTTTAAATTATTTTTTAAATGTGTTATTGGACTTGGGTTATATAACTTGTGTTTCAGCGCAAACACCAATTACAGACTCATTTAGTCATACAGATTTAGTATCATTTGTAAAAATACCAAATAAGGAAGTTAGACAAGATATTGAAAATAAATTATCACTGCTCTCTTAAAAATCATACTTTGTTATTTAATCTAATAATTTAGGTACCTATATTATGTCAATTTCTATTTTTGATATTATCTCTAAGATAAACGATAAAAACCAACTAGCCAAGTATGAAGATTTTGTTTTTATTCCTAATAGCAAAATTGAATATTTTTAAGCCACTAATTATTGTCATGGGATGTTTTAATTTCAACAATTTTTATATGTATTACAAATTTTTTCTTGTTTACAATTAAAATATGTTTCATTTTAATATTCTAATACTAATTATTGAAAATGTTCACATAAAAATAACCCTATCATGCCCATCGGAAATTTCTAATTGTTAAAAAAAAAATATTTTTACATTATTATTGTGAATCGTGGATAAAATTTGTTTTTGTATACATATATTATGTATAATTGTATATTAGTATATACTATATTATAATAAAATGTTAAATGAATACTTATTTATACATTTAATTTTAAGTGCTTATTGTAATACCTAATATATTGAATGTATGGAAAACTATGTTGTTTTTTGTAAACAAATAGGTTCATGTTATTTCATAATAATAAATTACTTCTACATTTATTTATGCTAAATTAATTTTAATTTTAATAGATTAAATATAAATGTACAATTAAAAATAAATGGTTTGTCTCCTAAAAGTTGTAAGAAGAAAGAAAAGTTCAAAAAAACAATAGGTACAGTATCCATTTTGTTATTTAAATGTTAAAACAAAATAAAAAGCTTAAACTGAAAGTTATCGTAAAGCACAAATTAAAAATATGTGAATGGTAAGTTTGTTGGGTTGACAAATGATTTTGTATTCAAATAAAAGCTTTGAAAAATATTTATATTATAACTGTTTTATTCATTGTTGTCACTATTCATAAAATATATCTCAATTACAAAATCATGTAATAAAACTAATATACATAAATAACATTTGTTTTATTAATCATTATCATAGGCCAAAACACCCTATGGCTTAATCATATAGCACATATATTATTCATAAATATACATACCTAAATTTTAGATAGTACTTTTGAACAAAATTTGAAAATGATTTAATAATTCAATATGTCTACTATTACTGTAGTTGAAAGTTTCCATATAATATTTTAATTCATAGTTATTATATTTGTTATACTTAAGATACCTATAATTATATTTTATTATTGCTATTATGTTCAGGGATGGATTTAGGGGGGGGGGGCACGGGGCCCAGTCCCCGAGGCCCCCACAAGATTCAGTTAATAAGGGGCCTCCACAAAATAATTACCATTTTTTTTTTTTAAGTAAACGAATCACTATATTAGGATTGGTAATTTTCTTCTATTACTATACTTAATTATAAATAGAATTACTCAACTACAGTGTTGAGTGATGCGTCGTGTACTAGTATATAATAGTAATTTGAATTTCAAAACTAGTATTATTTCGTGAGTGTTGTATTAATTATTATACATTTATATACTACGTTCGAAGTATGGTTTTCATTTATTTGCAAAAACATTGCTTGAACTAACGTACTAAATATTATTTAAAGTATCAAATTTTTTGTAGAAAATAATTTTAAGGGTTTATTTTAGTTTTCATTAGCATCAAATATATTTTAATATTAACTTATTCAATGGTTTTAACTTTTAATGTACCTACTAAATGTCTAAATATCGAAATGAAAAAATAAAAAGACATGACTTTAAAGCAGTGGCGTATCCAGGGGGGGGGCTGAGGGGGGGCCCCCCCCCCCCCCCCGAAATTTCAGGAAATCTTAAATTATTACTTATAAAATAATATAAAATACATGGTACTATACGGCAATACGGCTATTTTTTTTATAGTATTACGTTCATAACCAAGCAATATCACAAAGACACAAAACGTGTATAACGTCATGCCTGTCAGTATCGATATTATCAATTATCATTTATCATATTTACACATATCTATGTAATATGTATTTACATTGTTATCATTCTTAAATAACGACTATATCGAGGTTAGGACGGTTAGGTTCTTATTTTCTTGTATCATCGCGTAAACATAACATAACTTAAGTGTAACACTTGTTTTTGTAACACCTTACCTTTTTGACTTTTTATTTATTTAAAGTTTTGCTATTTAATAAATAAATAAAATTAATTGTTGGCACACGGTTTTAAAAATGAGTGATAAAAAACCAAAACGTAAACAAGGTAACTTGGATAGCTTCTTCAG
>NW_019104136.1:0-6782 GCF_001856785.1 Myzus persicae | reverse complement strand
CCCCCCAAAAAAAAAAATCCTAGATACGCCACTGCTTTAAAGGTTACTTGTATTTACTTATTAATTGCATTAACATTTTATAAATCTGTATTAATTATGTTCAATAATCAAAGTAATATAATTTTGAAGTTTTAAAGCATGTAGATCAACTAAAAATTCTTATATTTCAATATTGTGTGAGTCCTGGGGCCCCCACACCCTAAATCCAGCCCTGATTATGTTGTTTGTAGCTATTATTGCTATTAATATCTGTAATTTACTATTATTATATTATATTGATCTATGTAAGAAAATATAATGTGTGTGTTAATAATAAGTAGCTCTATACAAATTATATGAGCAGTAATTATAAAATGGTTGACTAGATGACCAATGATAATACAAGGGCACTGCCTGCTTTAAAGCACTTGTGATCATTAATATTTCTCTTCATAAACTTGGCCATTAAAGATATCAATAAATAAATTTATATTATTTTATCCATGTATTAAACTCAAATATAATTTGAATTATTATTACTTATAAATTTATTTTTATGTCTAAAATATACATTTCTATTTTTTAAAAGAGCACAACAAAAATATATAAGTTATTTTAAGTACACCTGCTGTATATTAGTATATGAATACATTGATTTTGAAATAATAGATTTTAAAAATTCTCGATTAAGTTTAAATTATTTTTTACAACCAAAGTACACCATCAAAATTTAAAACCTATAATTACCTATTTCTAATGTGTGGATTTTTCATTATTTTAAAATCTGTAAATGTTGTACCATTGTCTATCAATATTGAATTATTGACAATATCTCAATGGAAGTTTTAATTTCCATAAAAATTATAATTGTCTTTGTCTATATAAGGGTATTTGAATTCGAATATGATTGTATATTCAATCGTATTCCAACTTGAACCAAAATTTATTGTCACTGATTGTAAATTATCCAAAGTACAATGACAACCAAAACGTACTAAGCTACTAACGATTCCATAGATTTTTTGTTTGATGTATGATGTATGATGTACCAAAACCGTACAATTAAATAATGTGAATATCAATATTAACGATCTAGGAAAAATGGACGTAAAAGTTTGGACGTGGGGACAATTGGACGTCAAAAAAATATAATCAAAATTTTAAATCGGTAAATAAAATTAATCAGTTATTTATATTTATTAAAATATTTATGCGTCAAACAACAACGAATATACAAAATAATTATTATTTTATTATTTACTATTGCAGATACCCCCGGCAATATAAACCACGAGTGAATATTTATGTGTTAAAACATAGGTATGAATTAATGTAAAACGTCACTGAATTTTGAACTAAAAGTTATATTTATACCTTTCTATTATTCAGTATGTTGATGCATACAATATTATGTAACATGAATCAATGCTCCATTAATGTTTCAGTTCGCAAAAAATATTGATTGAACTCAGTTTTTAATATAGTTTCAAATATTTCATCTCGTAATCAACATGATAAAAACTTTCATAAAGGTCTGTATTAAATTACCAAATTATTTAACATTAAAATAGTAGATAACTTGGTATTAGAGTATAATAATATTATGCACAATGTATGTTATGGCGTTATTAAAGGGCCGCTGCGCCAGCATGTGTTGTCTCTGTTTTAAAATTGCGTAACATATTATATAAATTACTTGATAGTAAATAATAATAATACATTAGCTCATAACGCATACTAAATTAAATAGCATATAAATAAATGCTATAACAAATATAGTAATAATTAATTACAATAAATGCTGGACTTGTTTTTATAATCTGTAATCTAAAAAAACAATATGTTTAATGAATTGTGCATAACATTCTCTTACATTTTAATATAATTACCCGATTTTATCCTAGTAGTGATTAATACAAATCAGAAAATGATTGGCTAATATGGTCGAATAATAATCTGGTTGATTAGTATGTTTGTTCATTAATTTACGACCATCCATTATTTTAAAGAGATTACACTGCGTTACGTATAATATACGAAATTATATAAATAATTATAATACATTAAGTATGCTACGGAGACTTTGACGTTTGCATATTTATCAAGTTATTATAATATAATGCATTAGTGAATGACGAAAAATTATCATTCGCGTTGGATAAGATATTCGATGATGATGATTCATTATATAGAAAAATAGTAGTCAACTTATCAACCTTGACTATAAAGACTAAATGACTATAATATGCAATTAATTATAGTCTTCCTAAAAAAATTGGAAATGAAATCATTCTTTTTTATTAGAAACCCTAAAAATTCACTCTTAATTACGGGTACCTAAGTGCAGTAAGGTCTATCTTGATAATTTGTCACCGAATGACGATGATAAGCTATAGGATGGGTGGACTTGTATAAAATAATAAGATGTTTAGATATGTATCTAAAATGTGTGTGAGAATGTGTTAGTAATTCAAAGTAACATAATATTATGTATTTATGTATCTATATACATATTATTATTGTTTCTTCAGTCAAACGCAAAGAGAGGTAAAATATATTATGGAGATATCACACCAAGCACGGTCATTTTTTTTTCATCAACACTATGCAGTTATTTGAAATCTGATTTTATTATTATTAATTCTTTTTTTTTTTTTTTTTTAAATTGATCCTGAGCCCGGCAACTATGGCCATTAGCTATTAGTAGGTACTGTAGGTTTTTGTATTGATGGTTTGTATGTTTTTGGTACGGTAGGGGGGAACACGTGTGTGTTTGTTTTGGCAGAATTTCGAATGGGGCACCCGTAGGTTTCTGCCATGCCCCGGGGGTGGGGGATGGCAGCACTTGTTCTCCGGTCACCGCGACTTGTCCGGAGAAAAATGCCGCCCGGTGGCCGAGGATCGAACCGCGACCGGCTGCGTCGCAGCGGAAGAGTCAGACCACTCGGTCACCTCGTCCCCTATTATTAATTCGACGGACACATATTATTAAGAAAAATATTGTTTTGTTATATACTATATATATAACATATAATATATATTATACAATATACATGCATGTATCATACATTTATATAATTGCGTATATAATTCAATTCCATTAATCCAATTTTTTTTTATTGTTTGTATTTATTTATTATTTCACGGCAAAAGAAGGTGAATTATGGGTGAATATCTTTTTGTTAAAATATGTGAATTATAGTATGAATGTAATTGAAATTGGAACCAAAAGTTATAATTATATATTTTTATTATTCAGTATGTTAATGTACGGAATATAATGCAACACGAATCAAAGCTCCATTAATGTTTCAGTTAACAAAAAAAATGGATTGAACTCAGTTTAATATGAAACAAGAGATAACTAGTTAGGTCTTGACTTCATTTTTTTCTTTATGGACAAATATTTAATTTCGTAATCGATATGATAAAGACTTTCATAAATATTTGTATCCAATTACCAAATTATTTAACATTAAAACAGTAAATAACTTGGTATTAGAGTATAATATTACGCACCAAGTATGTTTGGGCATTTTTAAGAGGCAGCCGCACCCAAATGTATTGTCTCTGTTTTACAATTGCGTAACATACCTAAATTACTTGATAATAAATAATAATAATCCGTTAGTTCTTGACGCATGCTCAATTAAATACGTATGCGCTGTACAATAAATGTCGGCAGTACTCATTTTTATAATCTGTAATCTAAAGAAAACAATATGTATAATGAATTGTACATAACATTCTGTTATATTATAACTACCCGATTTTATTCTATCAGTGATTAATACAAATAAGAAAATGATTGACTAGTATGGTGGGATAATCTGGTTAGTTATTCTGTCCATGTAATGACGGCCATTGATAATTTTATCAAAAATATACTGTGATATGTATAATATACGAAATTATATAAATAATTAAAATAATACATTAATTATGCTACGGAGACTTTAACGTTTGCATATTTATCAAGTTATTATAATATAACGCATTAGTGCATGACGAAAAATTATCATTCACGTAGAATCAGTTATTCTATGATGATGATGATTTATTATATAGAAAAATCGTACTTATCAAATGTGACTATAGGTAATGACTATAATAAGACTTTAATATATGCAATTAATTATAGTCTTCCTAAAAAAATTGGAAATGAAATCATTCTTTTTTATTAGAAATCCTAAATATTCACTCTTAATTACGGTTACCTAAGTGCAGTAAGGTCTATCTTGATAATTTGTCACCGAATGACGATAAGCTATAGGATGGGTGGACTTGTATAATATAATAAGATGTTTAGATATGTATCTAAAATGTGTGTGAGAATGTGTTGTAATTCAAAGTAACATAATATAGGTACATGATAAATCACACCAAGCACGCTCACCTTTTTTTTCATCAACACTATGCAGTTATTTGAAATCTGATTTTAAAGTACTTTTTTGAATATTATCTTCTTAATGAACATAATGTTTTATTTTATTTTATAATATAAATATATATATATATATATAACCATGTATTATACATTTATGTAATTGTGAATATAATTCAATTTCATTAATCCAATTTTTTTTTAGTGTTTTTATTTATTTATTTATTATTCCACGGCAAAATAAACCATGGGTGAATGTCTATTTGTTAAATATATATATTTAATTTCGTAATCGATATGATAAAGACTTTCATAAATGTTTGTATTCAATTACCAAATTATTTAACATTAAAACAGTAGATAACTTGGTATGAGAGTATAATATTATGCACAAAGTATGTTTGGGCGTTTTTAAGACAGCTTTAAAAATAACTGAATTACCCGGTTTCGTGGTTAGTAGTTTTATTTTTTCATATTTACAATATTACTATTACCCTAAACTTCTCGGAACAATTCTTATTTACACGTCGGGACGGACAAAAAGGATAGGTTACAGGTAGCTGGGAACCCGCGGGCCGCCATGGCCCATGAGCCCGTGCCGTGCAGCACAAAACGTATAGGCGATGAATAATTATAATTGTTAATTACTCCACTAACACACGGCATGTTTGAAAATCCTTCCTTATTGCACTGTGAAAATATGAGAAGAAAATCTCAGCTGCTTCTCGATTTCTCCCGGAGTCTGTCGTCGGCTGTTGTTGGTGTTAGATGGGGGCGATGTTAGCCCTCTTTGGTCGTGGACTGCCGGTGTTGGGATTGCTCAGTTTTCCTCCTGGTTGCTCCGTTTTTCTATTTTCTTGCTGCTTCTTAGCGTCGAGTGGCCGGTCTGTGGAGACTTGAGGCGTTCGTCCCGCGGCACTTTCTCAGATCGTGATTACCCAGACAGGGGGCGGCCGTCCGGGTATCCTACTAATGCCCCGGGGCAAGCCTGCCGCTGCAGGGCAGTTTCGGATATGATACTGAGGCGCTGGGTGCACTTGCCCTGGTTCCTGTCTAACCTTCCTGGTTGTCTAAGCTTCGAGCCTTCGGTCTGTGCTGTCGGTAGTTGGAGGGCGATGTTGGCCCTCTCTGGTCGCTGGTGTTGACCCGCCGGTGTTCGGTTTGAACAGTTTACCTTCCGTGCCTCCCCCGTTGGCCGGAACCGCAGTTCCGTTTCCAGTCGGCACCGCGAGGAGGTGGGGGTAGGACTCTGCCGACCAATTACTAATTACCTATAATTACTAAGTATAGAATAAAAGTCGCTAATAAAATAATAAAATGATTTAATAATATGATTATAATATTAAATATCGAATAATAATTTTGGTTAATAATCGAATCTGTGTACTTGCAGACGACTATCGATCATTTTATTACAGATACTAATACTGAGGTAAGTATGATAACGAAATGATAAATATTATAAGTTATGCAGTTGTGGAGACTTTAACGATTGGTTTATCTTACTACACAATGATTATTGTTTAGGGTTTTAAATACGAACATTTAAATCAACATTTTTTTGCTATACATACTAACTATGTACAAATCACAGCACAATAATATTAATCATATTAGTATAATAGTAATAGTATAATAGTAATATTAAGATTAAAACGTAACCTTCGTCTCCGGGACGAGGCCCACGAGGCAGTCATGGTCGCGGAAGAGGCACATTATTATTATTCACGTCAATGGTATGATAAGTTATAGACCTGGTTACATGTAAGCGTACATGTAAGCACTGTAAGCACTGCTTACACTTGAAAAAAAGAATAAAAGTTTTTTAAATAAAATCAAGTCAAATAATTTTATAATTAATTTAATAAAAGTTATCAGTTATATTTACGATGCGCATAACAATCGTAACATGTTTGATGGTTGCTTACACAAGTAGTGGTACCGGTACGGGCCACCGCGCCACCACTCCCACCATCATATACATTATCGATGTCCATAATAATTATTAGCAATTTATTTTCGTATTACTTTATTTATAGTTTATGCTCTATGCCGTCGCCGTGTAATGCGGATTGAAACTGCTTACGCGGGCCTATTAAAGGGACATAGACAAAGTGTCATTGGAGGGGGCACGTATTATTACATAGTTCGTAAGCACTTTTCATAATGCATACGCGACCGTGCAACGCGACACCGTTTATTTCGCTAATATACTGCTATATTCGAATACGACGTGTATAATTGTATATTATGTAACCACGTTTTATGAAAATGGACTCGTCGGCAAGCTCCTCAGGTAATAGCGAATGTAATTGTATTATTGAAAAACTACTATTAAAATCGTTTGGATCAAATACTTTTATTGAAAAGCAAAATATTATAAATAACGGGAGACCTACACCAACACTTCAGGATTTAA